>NW_015151674.1:43877-44787 GCF_000732505.1 Cyprinodon variegatus
TCAAAATGTTCTGATATTTCATGTTGTTTTCCACTGTTAATTATTCTGAACCAGTTTAAAGACATCAAAGATAGAATATTTCATCCAATATTTTCCTCTTCTAGTTACTATCCTGGTCCTGGAGGGTAGCAGCTGGTCTGGATCAGTGACCATCTGGACAATTGTCTAGTTTCCAGTCTGGTGTGAAGCACAGAAATTGCTCAATATTCCATGTTAAAGTGTTGAAGTTTGAATGTGCCTGCGTGGTTCTCTCAGGGTACTCCAGCTTCCTCCCACAGTCCAACTAATGACTGTTAGGCTGTTTGCTGTTTCTAAGTTGCCCTTAGGTGTGAGTGTGTGTGTGCATGGTTGTGTGTCTCTGTGTTGCCCTGCGATGGACGACCTGTCCAGGATGGATGGATCCTATTAAATTGATCTAATAAAACTGCAAATCAGAAAGAAAACCTCATAAAAATACTTCTTGAACCATTTAAGCTCATTTTATTGTAACCTGTAATAATGTTCAGCACTTTGCTACCAAGTGTTTTGTTCCTCAACAGCCTGAAAAATCCATGTCTAATTTAGAAAACATATTGATTAAAAAGCTGAATCCATGTACTTGTCTTTACTGGAACAAAAACGAAAATCTTTGGTATAGCTGGAAAAACATCTTTAAAAGGAGAACAACTCTGCATTTTTAGCTGCATTCATTGAAAAAACTCCAGCAGTAACTTCAGACATTGGTGTTTGTTGATGTGAAGAATTATTTAGATTGAGGTTTATCAACTGCTTCCATCAGACTTGTGCAAAAGTAGCTATAAACTGGTTAAAGCCACAACATCATAAAACATCAGCTATAGAAACATTCATTAGAAAAAAATGTTCAAACTTGCAGAAGTAATCTGGGTTTAATACTTTAGTGTTTAAATCT
>NW_015151674.1:47687-48829 GCF_000732505.1 Cyprinodon variegatus
CGGACATGCCAATCCCCTCCCAAAAAAAACACTGCAAACAGAAAAAAGCCCCCACAATGCGACAGTGGACACCAGACACCGACCCGCCCACAACCACTCCCCCCCACCGAGAAAAAAAAAAGTAAATAAATAAATTAATTAATAAATTAATAACTAAAATTAAAATAAATAAAAATTCCCCTATGCAAGAGGAGAAATGCAAGCGGAAAAACCGGAGCCCAAAACAATACCGAAGACCTGCACCTCACCATGCCGTGCAGCTCCCCTCCCCCCGAACCGATAACACAGAACCGGCATCGGAAAAAGCACCGCCCAGGAACCGGCATCGTAGTGAAGGCACACCAACCCATCTCATTCCTGCTTCGAGCCCGGCCCCCCACACCGCACACGGACCGGACCACCCCCAGAGCCCCCCCAGGGACCGGGGCCCACCCATCCCACGCAGGCCACCCAACAAGAACCCCCCCCAAAACAAAACAAACAAACACTTCAACCAGGCAAATCCTGCCCGTTCTTCCAACCTATTTTGGGGAGAGCAGAGGTGACAGCCCAGCAACCGGCAGGCCACCTAGGCCCCGCAGCCAGCCCCAGCCAAAACCACAGACCAGGTGGCTCGCTCTTCCTCCAGGCCCCAGACTCCGGGCGGCAGCCGGAGAACGGGGGTGTGAGAAGACCCCGATCCTCCCTGGGCCTGCTCGAATGTGGTGTTTTTGTGTGTTGCTCTCAGATGTATTTAAAACTGCGAGTACCAAGAGGGGGTATCCGGCACAGTCCACCCCCCCTCCAGGAGATAGACGGTGCCAGCACCCCCCCCCTTCGACAACCCTGAACCCTCAATGTCTACATGCGAGAGGGGATGGAGGAGGCCGACCGTGGTGAGGCCCATAAAATAAGCGCCCCCAGGTGGCCCTGACCCCACCCCCTGAAAATGCCTTACATAGATGTGTGTTGTGAAAATGATGTAGATGGAAGTGTCTAAAATGCAAAATAAAATTGGGGTGGGGGACGTCATCAGAAGGTGTGGCCCTCCAGTAACGACCCCCTCCCCAAAAACCTACATGTGTGGCAGAGTGATGGAGCAGGCAGAAGGAAAGTATTCTTGATTACTTCAAAATCTCAAAAATGAAAAACCAGTAATGTGA
>NW_015151674.1:54858-56458 GCF_000732505.1 Cyprinodon variegatus
TTCTGTGGAACGTTGGGGCCAGAATGTCCCAGAACTCTTTATAGAACTCAGTAGGGAACCCGTCTGGACCTGGTGCTTTATTATTTGGCATGTTTTTTAATGCTTCCTGAACTTCAGCTGTAGACAGCGGTGAGTCCAGGGTCACTCTTTGATTGGTTATTTTAAATCATTCATGCAGCTAAAAAGAAACTCGGACCAGAGGCAGGTTGACAAATGAACTGAACCATTATAATCCTTTCAAATAGGACACAACTCAATATTCTACTGCATTTTGTGTCAGGATTCGTTGTGGATTGTTGACCCAAAAGCAGAGGCAGGAAGGCAGAGGTGAATTACCGGTAAATGTGGATTTAATGTTGAGTTGACTGAATCCTAATATGAAAAAACAAAGTCCAAACAAAAAGGCAACCAGGAATCCAAATTGAAAACAAAGTCCAAAACAAACAAAAAACCAGGAGTCCAAAAATTTAAAAATTAAAACATCAAAATAAGTAAAAACTAACCAGAAACCATGGAGACATCAGGCTAATCACTACTCAAAGGAGGAAGGCTCAGAGAGGCGAGGTTGGAGCATGTTAGACGTAGACGAGGACCCAGCAAAGAGGAACTGAAGAGAGAGGGCTTTTAAAGGAGACAAAGACAAAGAGAGGAGTGATGAGAAGATTGGAAACAGGTGAGGACAGAGCAGGAAAAAAACAGGAGCTAGGGAGAAAGGAGAACACCAGAGGGCAGCAGAGGGCAACAAATGAAAAACCTGGAAGACTGGAAATAACAAAAAAATAATAATAATTAAACCACTAGGACTATAAAACATGGAGAAAAGTAAAACTAAACACTCAAAAGAAAACATAACAGAACCAAGACGAGGACAGTAACTGAGAAAAAAAACAAAGAACACATTAAACTAAGAATTAAACCATAAAAACTAGGAAACAAGGAGAAAAGCAAAACTAGTTACTCAAAAGAAAAACATAACAGAAAACAGAAACCAAACATTTTGAACCATATTTATTAATGCACTGCACTGAACATTTTCATATTAATGCCCTTTTGCACCATTATTTAAACTGTTTTCTTTTTTCTCCTACACTGTTATATTTGACCACTGCTGAACTTAGTATTGGTAATGTTTATCTTACTGCAACTGCAATCTTATTACACTGTTATAAGCTGTATGCAACGAAATTCCGTTTTGTATACACTCTGTGCATACAAAATGACAATAAAGGTAGTCTAAGCCAAAGTCTAAATAAATTAATTGTGAAATAAACTTTTTAAGCTAAGGTATTTACTTCTAGCTGGTTGGCAATGGAGGTATTACCACCACAGGTTGGACTGAAGATAAAGTTAAAAAACCCAGTATTCTTATTACCTGGGTAGTAAGATTTCTATAACATTTAATCTTGTGGCTTACAGTGAAGAAATAGTTTTTCTAGTTTTTACTTTATAAGTAAAGTGAATGGAATACCCTGGCTGCATTGCTTACTTCATCCCCCCCTTGAATCCATGTGGGATCAGTCTGTTTGTACAAGAGAAATAGAACAAAATTGGCTGATCGATGATTGGGATTCTTTATGGTTCTCCCACTCACCACACTGGG
>NW_015151674.1:58711-61593 GCF_000732505.1 Cyprinodon variegatus
CTGCCAAGGTCTCACAAAGCTCCCCTTTGTAGTATAAAGAAACAAGCCCCTGTAAAGCCCCTGTATAGTACAGGAGCGAATTTACCAGCACCTCAGCACTCTCCCTGTTGAGTTTTAAAATCAGTCCTAGCTGTCTTTATCCATGCTGGGCCAAATATTAAAGTTTGAAAAAGGAGGCAGGGAAAGCAGAATAAAGCACTAGCCTTGCTGCATGCAGTTAGCCAAGCCAATGTTCAGCGATCAGGTCCAAACAATTTCCCCTCTAGCTTCTCTTAGTTTGCTTTCCTTCTGCGACTAGACCTGTCAATCACCCACACTACAACTGTGATGAAAGTTTCTTTCACCTCAGGGCTTAGCTTTCATTTGCCCAGCTCTCCTACATCATTATCAATGGCGTAAATATCTGTAAGCAGCGACTGCAGCTGCTTAGGACCCCCCGAGGTCAAAGTTGAGGTTGGGGCCCTGTCACTGACTCCTGATAGGCCACCTACGCAATTGTGGACTAGGACATCTCTTTGCAGATGTAATGGTGTGAAAAAATTCCTATTTTACCCACCTAATGCTACTCTATTTGACCAGACCGTATTTATACTGCAACACATGCCAGATTTCATAATGATGGTGCGCCATTTAAACACGACACCAATAGCAAAGCAGACAGTGGTATTTTTAATTACTATGTTAATAACTGTGTATAGTTCCTTAGACGGTTAGTAAAAAATACACTCATATAATATGTTTCAATTTTAGTCTTATTAAATTTTTTGTCATTTTAATCATTTTAGTCAACACTGTAAATAATAGCACTTCTCCACACACTGCTTCTGTTTTAAACATATATCACACTGTACACATTGAACCTTTTGTCAGCTTGTTTCATCATATTCACAAAGTCTTCATCCTCAATGTTCCTCGCAGGTAGGCCAGAATGCTCAATCCACTTTGCCATTGAGTTCTCCAGGGCTTTCTGCTCTTTGGCGTCAGGTTTGTACGTTGGGGGTGCTCCCAACATCTCTGCAACAGACTTCCCTAACGTCTGATTTGATTTTTGGCTGATTTTGGTGTCACTGTATCAGGTATTGAGTTGGGAGGAAAATATTTAAATGATTAATTGTGTATCAGTAGAACATCTTTCTTCTATGACAGAGAGACAGACAGATACAGGCACAGGAAGACACACACACACATCTACATGAATGCGCGTGCACACACCCACACACACACACACACACACACACACACACACACACACACACACACACACACACACACACACACGTTCCTACTACTACAGCCCCACCCGTTCTTTACCATCTTCCATATGGCAGGATGTTGGCACCTCCGATGTCGCTTGAGGTTCAGTGTGTTCTTCTCTGCCATTTTGAACTGCATACTCTTTGGTGGCGTCCTTTCTCTGGTGATGTCCTTTGCGTTTTAAACAAAATGGCTCCATCCATCCAGGGTTTTGTTTTCGCCCAGCTCCTCCAACAAACCATACACCAGTATCCGAGCACAATGCCATGACTGCAAAGTTGAGCTAGGCATATAAGCCCTCTGCTACTACTGACTGAGTGGCGTGAGGCACTGGGGGACAGGCGCCGTGTAGGGACAAACAGCGCAACAAGCGTAGTCGTCTATGAAGCTCAAGAAATGCTTATATTAACAATTACAAATTAATTATAAACAATTATATTTCTTAATGTCCATTTGTCAATGGATCATAAATTTCATCTGGTCTTTTTTCTGGAAATTTTTTTTCGTCTTATTTTTATTTTCTGTAAACAATTTTTGTGCGTCATCATCTAGTCATCGTGATGGGAAAAAGGGGCTTCGACGAAATATTTTCATCATCGTCCTAGTTGATGAAATTAACACTGATTAATATATTTGTAAATATGAAAAAAAAAATTTAAATGTCTTAATCACTCTCATTGGGTGGGTCAGGCGGCGCTATAATGCCCTCTATTGGCCAGCTGCCACTGATCCAGACAGTTATCAGCACCAAGATCAAAAAAGCACTTTATTTATCTAAAACTCCTGCCTACATTCATTATTTGCTTTACATTTTCAGGGTTTAAATATATGTTGTTGTTTTTTTCTTTTGTCAGAGTTCAATCTCCATAAAGCATATTTAATGAAGGTAAAATAAAGAAACTACAAGCAAAGTGTTTGAGCCAAAATATCTGATGAAACTAAGGCACAATTTGTCTTGGTAAAAAATATTAAAACCAGAACGGGACAAAAGATGCAGAGGCTGTAAAATAGATTTTGAATTATTTATTCAAACCAAAGTCACTGGGACCAAGGTTTATGGACAGTCATTATTAATTAGTAATCACCTAATCATTAGCCTGGATCAGAGGTCCCACCAGGTGTTGGATGTGTCATTTTTAGTCTCCCCTGGTGCCTCTCAGTTAGTTTGGTTTACAGTGAAAACATGGCCTAGATGTTCCGGTACACACAGATATAAAGAATAATAAAGAATATTAGTTAAAGTACAAGAACCTGGTGAAATGCCTAACTCGCTCTAATGAAATTAATATTGGAGCAATATTTTTAAAAGAGAAAATCTGTAACTATACAAACAAACAACAAAGAAGCAGAAGATATTAATTAAAAAAAGACTGAATATTTCAATTTTTTAATTTTTAATCCAGTTCTAAACATTAACATTAACAGGAGCCAAGATGCTTACTTTGCATTGTTAACAAAACCAGAAGAATAATTTAAGATTGTTTAATGATAAGGTTTTTCTAAAGAATTAAATAAAATAAAAAAAAACATTTGGCTCTCCAAAAATATTTTTCCCTCTCTAAATGTTTCAGCCAATATCGTACACTTGTATAACTCCAGAGGCTGCCTTCTAATCTCTAATTAATTCA
>NW_015151674.1:62354-65501 GCF_000732505.1 Cyprinodon variegatus
GTGTCTTGGAGGGCCGAGTCTGTGTCAGGGCTACTGTATGCAACAATACTGAGTGGAGCTTCACCAAAGAGGTAAACAGAAATTTTTTTTTCAAAGTAGCATTGTTTCTTTATTAGTTCAAAAAATAATTGACTTATATAATTTAGGCAACTTTTAAAATCTATGTTAGTCAAGTTTCTAATTTTCACATGCTCTGTTTTTTTTTTATTTTCTGAATGTAACATGTTTATACTCAAAAGAGGAGTGAAACTAGAGTAACAGGTTTGAACAAAGTAACAGTGTTAAATGGACAGATTATAATTCATTATATATTATGACCTGACTGGGACAAAGAAGCTTGTATAAAACACTGGACATGTCAAAAAAAGTGCAGTCTAGATCTTTTCAAATAATATTATGGACACGTTTATAATTTGTCAAAATTTCGCCCCAAAAAAAGGAATGGCTACATGTATTAAACAACTGTTCAGTGTCACATTGGGTAGCACTGTTGCCTTGCAGCAAGAAGGATTCGGGTTCGATTCCTGGCTCAGGGTCTTTCTCTATGGAGTTAGCATATTCTCCCTGAGCATGCATGGAATCTCTCTGGGTACTCCAGCTTCCTCCAACAGTCCAAAAACATGACTGTTAGGTTAATTGGCTTCTCTAAATTCTCCTTAGGTGTGAGTGAGTGTTTTGTCTCTGTGTTGCCCTTTGAAAGCCTGGCAACCTGTCCAAGGTGTAACCTGCCTCTAACCCATTGACAGCTGGAGATAGGCCAAATATGGATGGATGCATTAAACATCTAGTAACAGTTTTGCAAATCAAGGCTAATACTGAAGTTTTTGTTAAAAGTACATGTTGTCTGTGTTAGCTGGTTTACTATCTGACCCATAAAAAATTAAGCTAGTAAAAAGAAAGAAAAAATAGGAATATAGTAACATGGATGTTTATGATAACATGAGTAACTGGATGGTGTTGCAGTGAGTGACACACTCCAAATTCTCTTAAAGTATTTAGAAAATATAAAAAATAGAAATGATGACCTAACCTAGGCTAATGTATATATGATCTGAGCAATAGTTTGGACGATATATTTTCTTTCAGGTCTTGTATCTGACTTTTTTCATTTCTTCCAGATGAGTTAAAAGGTTTATCAGGATTATGTTAAGAACATAGTTTTAGAGGATAATTGATATTGTTTGTTCAAAATTTGAAGGTAGAGACAACACATGTCCTCCAATTCTGGAATGACCCATATATTCACATCATGTTCTCCTACTTAACCTGGAATACCATTTCCTAAGGATACAGAAAAGATAAATTGAAATAGAATACATTGATTGAAAAACAAATCTAAACTTTTACATTTCTGTGTTTTATTTTTATTTTTTTTATAACAGTACAAAAGCTACAGCATCAAAAAAGGAAAGGAGTATCCGTTTTTACTAACTGACATGAGGGGTCTGGGAAGCGACAATCGGAGACACAGAAGAGTCCATGTGAAAGACGTGGAAATGGCCCTGCAAGGACACATCAAGGATGGTTACACAGTAAGGTTTCTGCTGCAGCTTTTAAAGTGGAAAAAAGTGACAACAAAATGTTATCAGTGTGTTAATGATTCATATGTTTTTGTTTAATTGTTTTTAGTTCAACTGTGAAAAATGTTTGTCTAAAACTGATCCGTTCTACAATGAAACTCCAACTGTCAATGACCAAGTCCATGTTCTGGTCTCTGTTATTGATGTCAACACCATAAAACTACTGGCAGACAGCATTATGGATATATTTCAGGACATCAGAGATGATGCCACTGACCTGGGTGAGAAAAAACTTAATTCCCAAGGGAAAAAAATACACAACTGAAGAACCAAACATGATGTTGTTTTGTCATATCAATCTACAGAACATTAGTTTTATAATAGTAAAATGTGTCTTTCTGTGTTTCATCTCTACAGGGATCCCTCATGTGATCCTTCTCACCAAAATTGATGAACTCTGCCCTGAGATCCAGAAAGATGTAAAAAATGTCTACAGGAGCAGGCTGCTACAGAAAACGGTAAAATATTTTTAGTGCCACATTCTCAGTGAGTGTTTGAATCTTTGCTTGTAACCTTTAACAATTTTGTTTTTTCTTCCCATTTGAGCGTTGCTATTTTTATTATCAGCTTTTGTGTTTTACCTGCAGGTTAAGTTAACAAGCAAGAAGTTGGGAATCCCAGAGAACTGCATGTTTCCTGTAAAAAACTACCGTACAGAGAGTAGTTTGGACAATGATATGAATGCTCTGCTCCTGAACACCCTGAGACGCATCATCGAGATTGGAGAAGAATACCTGACCAATAAGAGGATGTAAATCTAACAAGTCATAGCATTAAATGCATCGCAACTTTAGCATGATTTTTTTATTGCCATAATATAAAACATGACTGCATTCATAATATGTTTGACAAGAATCAAAACAATAAATTTCAACTGCCAAAATCTAAGAATGTTTAGCTATAACCCCTATATTATTTTATAGTGGTTATAGTTATATAGTCGCAATACTTTACATTGTCTTATTTTTTTAATAAGTATATTACTTTACTTTTGCATCTGCTTCCATATTTATTTCACTGAATAAAACCAAAAACTATGTTTTGTTGTCTTTTTCTTTAACAGACATTTCAATTTAATTAATTTTATTTATATAGCACCAAGTCGAATCAGATGTCATCTCAAGGCGCAGAGACATTACAGTCAGAGTGGTTGAAGGTTTCTGTCAAGGAAAACCAGTTGTATCCAGTCTAGATTTGCAAGATATGTTCCCCTCGATGACTGTGCAGTAATGATCATCGCTTGCATTTTTTGGTTAACTTATGAAAGCATGCATGTTGTAACAGTGGCAAGGAAAAACTCATTTTTAACTGAAAGAATCCTCCAGCAGAACCAGGCTCAATGTTAGTGGCCATCTGCTGAGAGGTTCAAGGATAAAGAAGCAGGGCCATTTCAAGGAATTTGGGGGCCCCAAGCAAAATTTGCTTGAAGGGATACGCCCCTTGAGGTGCACTTCGATAATGATGTCCTTGCAATTTTCTGCAGTGACAATCACTGCATTTAAATGTCTGCTTAGATACCTGAGATCCTGATAAGTTACATGGTTTATTAAGAGTTTACAGCAGCAAT
>NW_015151674.1:68689-70063 GCF_000732505.1 Cyprinodon variegatus
AGAAAAAGAAGCATAGATACAAAATGCAACTTTAAACCAGCTCCAAATGCGGCCCCGCCCGGAAAACAACCAGGCAGACGAGCTCAGAGCCAGCTACCATGTCAGGGGATGAAGAGAGCAAATCCAGCCAGCAGTCAGAGAAAGAGTACTACAATGAAAAGAAGGCCAAGCTCCAACTTCTATAAACAAAGGTGTTGATGGCAGCAGCACAGCTGATATTTCTCATCAGGATGAAGTCGCAGCCAAACAAGAACAGACCAGATGAAGCTACTATGAGAAAAAACACTGTCTCACACCGGACCTCTTCTGCAGAGCGTTTTATTAACAGAACATAACACATGGTTACAAACAGAGTATCGTTCTGACAGAACAATTGATCAGTTCATAAAGACAGGATGCTCCCCTCTTGACTGAATCACAAGGCAGTGTGGTCTCCTGACTGAATCATGAGACAGGAGTGGAGCATCTCATTTCTACAATGTTTCATATGAACACACATTACTTTAATAATCATCATTGAATAAATCTAACAGCAGTATCCCGCCTTTCTCCCCCACACTACAGTATTACCATATAAGGTGATGCTAGACGCTCTCTGGTCATCATATTTAACATACAAATGTCCATTTGGCTGAAAGACAGTGAACACATGAAAGAATTAACAGATATAGCAGTTATAACAGAAAATAAAATAAAAATAAGTTAATCAACAATTTATTTATTCCCTCGGAATACTATGCTTAAATATTCTACATTATGGATGCATTAATTTAAACTGTACTAGTATACACTTCCTTTATTCCTTAATATGTGTCACAGTCTTGGTTCTGTTATGTTTTCTTTTAAGTATTCAGTTTTACTGCTCCCCCATGTTTTCTAGTTTTATTGAGTTATTTCATATTTTGTTGTGTTTTCTGGTTATATTTTAGGTTTTCGGGTTTTTATTTGTTGCCCTCTTGTTTTCTCATTTTTTCCTAGCTCCTTTCCAGTCTGCTATGTTCACACCTGCTCCCTATCTGCTTGTTAGTCCTCTCTTTGTTCGTTCTCCCATAAATACACTCCGTGTGCAGTTCCTCAGTGCTGGTTCCTCGTCTAACTTCCACCAACTCCGTCTCATTGTGTCTTCCTCATCCTGATAGTTTTCCCCTGAAGTCTCCATGGTTTCTAGTTTATTTTGCTTTTTTTCATGCTTGATTTTTTGGATTTATGGATTCCTGCCTCTGTGTTCTGTTAACATTACATTAAATCAACAAGAAACTCACCTCTGCCTCCCTGCCTCTGTATTTGGGTCCTCAAACCAAAACCAAATCCTGACAGAAGGAAGCAGCCAACATGGACCCAGCAGCGCCACCTAAGGTAAAGGCAAGTGGATTT
>NW_015151674.1:72314-73388 GCF_000732505.1 Cyprinodon variegatus
TTAACAAAGTCAGATTTAAATCCTCAACTTAAATTGATCTAGCCTGAGTCAGGAACCTCTGAGTTTTCAGTTGTCGTAAAAGCTCCTGTGAGTTAGTTTAATCAACTCTGCGAAGGTCCACTCAGAGTTGAAAATGTGCATAACAAGAATGAAGAGCCTTTACCAACAGTCACCCTGACAACAAGCTTTTTAACAAGTTTTTATTGAAAAATTTAAAAAAATTTCGGAGAAAGTTTTTTAGGAACAGAGAAATAGAGCTACGGCTGCAAAGGAGAGGAAGATGGCCAAGGAGAAGATTGTTGCTCAAGTCATTGTATAAGTTAATATGAGGTGGTCCATGGCAGGCCGTTTCAACATTTATTAGAAACATTCTCCTCTCTCTTGCTCCATTTTTGATAATTAAAATGAATTGTAATACCAGGAATTAAGCTTTAGATGTCTAGAAATGTTTACACATTTTAAGTGGCTGTTCTAAAAGTTATCATCTAGACGGAATATGTATTTATGATATTTGAAATACATTTCTACAGTCAAAATAATACAATTTATGACCAGTGTTGTCAATATTTAGATTTATCTTCTATTATATATTTTTATCCAATTTACTGAAGTTTTCACTCAGTCTGTTTCTCTCTCAAGGCCACACAATTCTCTGAAGGCTGGTGTTTGTAGACCAGACATAGCTTCTTCCCATAACAAACCAGATTCTATCTCAAGGTTTATTGATAACATGTTACTGGTTAACCAGTGTCTGTAATTTGTTTTGACTCTGACTTCTTTTCCATTGTTGTAAGTAAGGGGGAACGAACGCTGCTCAGGCAGAACAGGGCCGAATGCTGTGCCATAAGGACTGTATGATGACCTGTTCTCTCTTTCCAAAGATATGAATAAAAGTGTTGACTGCGTGGAATCCATTGATCTCCATTTATTTAATTAGGGTGCATAGTTGAATACATTTTTTCCACTACACCAGTAACAATGGGATTGTGGGGCGTGGTTAGAGCAGCGTTGAGTACGCACGATCCAAGTATGGAGGCCTTAGTCCTCAATGCGGCCGACCTGGGTTGAAATCTG
>NW_015151674.1:74934-78891 GCF_000732505.1 Cyprinodon variegatus
CAGCGCTTGCTTCACGGCAGACGCTGCACCAATCCGCCTGTCGATCTCCCGCTCCCTTCTTCCCTCATTCGTGAACAAGATCCCAAGATACTTAACAATACAAAACAAAAAAACAATAGGATTGTGGAGATCTGAAGTTTATCTCAAGACTTCAAGAATGTTTACTCTAGATGTGAGGAATGTCATTTTGTTTAAAAACTTTCTTTTGACATATTTCAGATATCAGAAATGCCTCTTCAGACAAACTAATAAATATCTAAATGGCTTCCATATCCTGTTCTAATCAAGCAGGTTATACTTAGCGACAGTTGATAAACTTGCATCTTATCAAGGACAACTGCCTCTGGACAGTGTTTATGGAAAAATCTAACACACTCACTCATACACAGACAACTGATGCTCAAATACCAGATAAATGACTCTCAGCCTCCAAGGTTTTCCTTCTGCTGAAATGTTTGGCTCCTATCTTTCCACAGAGATAAAAGGTAGCGCCCTAAGGGAACTGACTCATGGCAGGACCCCTGCCAGCCAAAAGAAAACATGCAGCGTTTTTTGGCACGCATGGCCTCAGTCAATCATTCGTTTTAGTTGGCAAATGCTGAAGGAACTAAGCCTCCGCTAGAAGTTCAGTTTGGTCTGTCCCTTCGTGTAGACAGCTTCAAAAATGCATATGCAGTCCAATTTATTGTCTAGGTGAACACCAAGGTATTTATGCTCCACCACCTCCACTTCTTTTAGATGCTCATAGGATTCCACTTGCTTCTGTTTCTTCTGCAATCTACAGTCATCTCCATTGTTTATTTTTTTCACACTCAGGACCAGATGATTGTTTCCACACCATATCGCTAAACAGTTGATCAGCTCCCTGTGCTGATGCACCCAACAGCGGGAGAGTCATCAGAGCATCTCAGAAGGTGTTGGTGTTTTTATAATCACTGTATAGTTTCAGTTTAGTTTCTATTATATTCTATAGCAAAGTTCTGCAAACAAAAATGCACCAAAAAAACAAACAAAACAAAAAACAGTATAATAATTTAAGTTCCTTTGAGATGAACAAATTGAATTTGATTTATTCCAATTCCTCCCATACTCAGTTATCTTTAAGGATGCATCTATACCTGTTAACAATAACAAAAATAGCCTATTTGTCAGGTATTTTATCAATATTCTTATCAATACTTTTTAAACCAATAAGGTCTACTGTTAACCAGGTTTGACATTTTTTTCCCAGGAGCTCTGCAGTAGTACTACAGTGCTAGTAATACCCTTATTTCTATTTATCTTTTTCACATTAACACATAACATCTATGGTGTAGATGCTCGAAGAATTCAACAACAAAGTTTGTTCAGAAAAATGAGTGAGTGGAGGAATGTGAGAATCTGAACCTGAAAGCTGTGGGGAAACTTAAAATTTTGTGTATTATAGCAACAGAAACAAAAAGAAAAATCAAGATAGTGTGAGGGATTGCTGAAGAGTCAATGAGTCGATGTAATCAACTAGTTTTCCTTAGATAGAAAACTTTGAATCAATTTGACTGGATGATCTGGTGAACTGGAAAGTGACCTTAGATTATGTGCTGTTATTTGGCGCTATAGAAATAAACTAAATTGAAGCGAATAACTTTAATGACCTACAGAGAAAAATGTTCAATTTTCATATTTTAACAAGTGAAGCAATAAGAAGAAACAGGAAGTTTTCGGTGAAATTTAGAAATGTATGTCTGGGTAGTTTTAATTAGTTTTATTTCCATTTTTACGTTGTGATTTCTCAATTACTGTTTTTTATGAACTATTGACAAAATTTGACTTTAATGTTCATGTGCGAAACATCATGGTTACTGCAAGATGTTCCCATGAAACATTGGAATGATATAATGAAGTAAATTAATGAAGTTATATATTTGGCTCTATGTTAGATATTTCTCCATTAACATAATTATGAAAAAAATATCATGTTAAGTAAATGAATATTATGTATACCATCAGTAGTTGTTATTAGTTATCTGACTAAAATGCTGTGACCTGTACAGCTCACAATAAAGTTTACCATAAATAATAATAATTTATATATTCCAAGTTCTATGCCCTAACCACAAGGCCACCCCCCCTCGCTTTTTAAATCCAGGATCCTGATAACTAAAGACCTCTGTTACTTTTTAGTTTCTAAGTCTCCATTTTGTGGCGGTGGATCACTATCTTCACACAGTGATATAAGGACAAAAATTCTTGATTCAAATGTATTTTTTGTTTGACTCTTTATGGGGCACAGTTAATGGGAGATGATTAAGCTTTGACCTTTTTGTTTTAGGTTGGAGTTTTATTTACTAAGGTAATTAATCCAAATATATTCATATCTGTGTTACTTATAGCTTTATTTTTATGGTATTGTTAGACTCCATTGACCTAAAATGACTTCACTAGCTTTAATTATTGTGATTAATTTTTATTTGAGGTGTGGATTTTAATAAATAATAAATTGTATTTATCTAAAGAAATAACTTGAATTACATATTTGTTTGTTTTTCTTTGCAGTTTTGGTCGTCTTAACTTCTTTTCAACATCAGAACAAAGGTACATCATTATTATTATTATTGTTTTTATGGCTTCAGTCGATAAAATTACTTGAAAAAGACAAGAAAAAAACTGACTCCTCTTGCTTTTTTATAGTTTTTTTTCTAAAAGTTGTTGCATTCTAAAATACACATTAAAAGAGGTGTATATGAATAGTAGTTTTCTATTAATTATAACCAAATGTGTATTGTGTATTTCATAATTTTGTTTGTTCGTACCAATAATTAACCACTCACAGAATACAATAGATTAGATAAAAAAAAAAAAAAATCTCAGCCATCAGTTTTAAACTAAATCGTTTTCTGATTGCAATAATTAGAAATTCTTTTAACGATCTTTACAGAGGGAAATGCTTTAATGAAAGTATGAATTTATATATTGACATGAGGATTTACGAATTTCCCAAAATAGAACTTTGGTTCAAAATATGGAAAGAAAAAATATCAGCAATTAACACAGCTGATTATCAAAATCACATTCAGTCAATTTCAATCAGTATGCTAAAAACTTTAAGTCCTTACATTTTTCAAATTCAAAATCCCTTTTATTCATTCACAAAGTCCATCTATTTTAATAAGTTGTTTAAAGGCTAATCCTTTTATACTTATGAATTTAATAGATTTATTCAAAGAATGATTCAACCTGCAGCAACGTTAAAATCTACAGGCAAAAAGTGAGAGCATGCTGCCCTCTGCTGGAGCTCAGTGTTAATGCAGCCAAAGCTGCATTGGCTTCTCTCAGCTGATGGATTTTAGAGGTTATAATGGAGCTTAAAGCATTGCTTACAACCTCTTAGCGGCCTACTATTTAATGCTATTTTTGTGAAAACTTGATTAAGGGTTTAAAAAAGCTAAATAAATCAGGTAATCACATCTTTAAATACAAGGAAAGCATTTTGAATGCATTTTTTGAGTGTTAAAAATACATAAACTTCTAAGCACTTCTGAGAGTCACAATATTGACAAGGAGCCAATAAAGACGGTCACTCTCAGTACCTTGGCAAACCCATAAGCCCATAATACGCTCCAGTTGCTGCAAGCTCCTCACTGTTCCCCAAAGGATGGTTTACAATCAGAGGACAATCTTTGTTTTTGTTTTTTTAAATTAATATAGCCTTATACATATCCAGAAATCCAATTCTTAGCATCACATATATGTTTCTGCTAGTAGAAATGTCATTACAGATAGCAACTATGTATTATATGACTAAATTAGAATTTGAAATTTCTGAATTTTAATCATTCCTACCCAAAATAAAGTTTCAGGTCAGGTGTCACATTTCTATTATAGATAGTACTTAAGCATTCTACCTAGTCACAATTACAAAGTACCTGGTCAGAATTTTACGATATATATATAACTAATTTTAACAAAATTTTAGGTAAC
>NW_015151674.1:79838-81884 GCF_000732505.1 Cyprinodon variegatus
AAAAAATGTTACTTAAGATGTCTGAAATACATATTAACTCAGGCTAAAAGTGTCAAAATGGCCACTTAAAGCTGTAAAGATTTCTAGGTAACAGTACAGTGACCTGCTTTTTATTTTATCACTACTTTTATACAACACTTTATGTATTGTTTTTAATGATTGATTTATTTGGTACTGCGATGGACTGGTGACCTGGGTGTGCCCTGCCTCTCACCCATAGACAGCTGGAGATAGACACCAGCACCTCTCGCGACCCCACTTGCGATAAGCATGTCAGAAAATGGATGGATGGATTAATTGTATTTTATGATTTTGTAGACAGATCTATCAGCACAAGGATAACACCATAACCAGAGCCAGCTGCTAGAAGTATATAATTAAAAACGTTTAAAAGAGCTGACTCTGTGCAGTGAAAAGACTTGAAATCAGATTGTCAAACCTCTTTTTTCTTCTTTGAAATAGACCGATAGTTGATTATAGACCACTTTTTGAGGATTTTTCAAAGGAATAGTAGTTTAGAAAAAGGCCTACATTTATCCAGAATAGAGGGATCCAAGATGGGTTTCTTATTTAGAGGTTGGACAACTGCATGTTTCAGATTTTCAGGAACTGCATCTGAAGACAAACTGCTATTCACAATAGCAGGCACAGCAAGGACCTTTTGTTAAAATAACATCATTATATAATCAAGGTGATGTAGCATCATCTGGAGAACTTTGGCCTTTAATGACTAACCACCCCCTATAAAGAAAGCAAGGTCACAGGCTTTTTATTTCAAAAATAAAGTCATAATATTATGAGAATAAAGTTGTAAAATTACAAGAATAAAGTCACAACATTACAAGAGTAATGTCTTAACATTACAAGGAAAAAGTCTTAAAATTACAAGAACGAAGTCGTAATATTATGAGCCAATAATTGTAAATTTTAGAGGCTACCTTCTGTTGTATCAGCCTTTTATTAATGTTTCTCAGATAGCGTACACGAAGGAGGAAACATGTTAAACATTAATCGAATTTATTCCAGTCATGGTTAACAAAATTATTGTTACAAGCACTTGCAGAGGAAGATCTCACCTTCTATTAGGCCCTTACATTTTGACCATTTACCTGTGTGACAGCAGAATGGCAGAGAGTCTAGGCCGTTTTCCAGTTTTATCTAAAAGTCAGCCAGGAAGTTTCTCACCCAAAGCCCCCACTCAGCATTCAGTCCTTTTTACAAAGGCTACAGCCTTACCATCTACTGTAAGGTGATGCCGCAGCCACTCTGGCCATCATATGTCAGCATAAGAATGCCTGTTTTGGCTGACCCACACAGAGTAAAGGGAAATAGAAATTTACAAATGTAACAATTATTTAAAACAGAAAAAAAAATAAAAAGAAATTACTCTTCAATGATTTCCCACTCTGAGGTGGTCTAAAAACCACACAATAAACTATATGTTTGCAATATGGGCATTGGCTTCTGGATTTATTTCAAAATTCAAACAGAGGAATTATTAAAATGTAAATTCTCTATGTACCTTAAGTCTTTTAGTTTTAATTCAAAAGGGTTTTACCCCCATTTCAGGGCCTTATCTGGAATAATCATTAATTCAAACATAGAAAAACTTGGAGCTGTACAAATTATTTAAAAATAGGCCATAGAAGGTCTAAAACGCAATCAATTAATAAATGCTATTCTAATCAAACACAATTCATCCCACATAATTTTTAAGACATCAGGTTTTAAGAAGCTATAAATTTCACTACTTCTATAATCAACTTTGATCTAATTTAAAATATTATTAGAGATAGATTAGGAATGTTTAGAAATGTGAGCTGTGTATTTGCATGCTGTGTTAGATGCATGCTGATCTGTTTATTTCTGTTTCTCTATATAGACAGGCTGTGATCTGGGGGGCAAAATAAGAAACTGCAATCTTGAACTTTAGGCAGACAGTTGGAGCTTAAGCAGGTGTGGGTTAATTATATAAGGAGGTGAAAACCAAAATATGGGGTCTCTTTTCTTCTGCAAATGGAGGAGAACCAAACTTGTGGTATTGGA
>NW_015151674.1:83600-84765 GCF_000732505.1 Cyprinodon variegatus
TTACCATCTACTGTAAGGTGATGCCGCAGCCACTCTGGCCATCATATGTCAGCATAAGAATGCCTGTTTTGGCTGACCCACACAGAGTAAAGGGAAATAGAAATTAACAAATGTAACAATTATTTAAAACAGAAAACAAAATAAAAAGAAATTAATCTTCAACGATTTCCCGCTCTGAGGTGGTCTAAAAACCACACAATAAACTATGTGTATGCAATATGGGCATTGGCATCTGGATATATGTAAAAATTAAACCAGAGGAATTATTACAAATTTAAATTCTCTGCTTACCTTAAGTTATTTAGTTTAAATTCAAAAGGGCTTTACCCCCATTTCAGGGCCTTATCTGGAATAATCATTAATTCAACCATAGAAAAACTTGGAACTTTACAAATTATAAAAAATAGGCCATAGAAGGTCTAATAATGCTGCTGACTGAATAAATAAATAAATATAATAATGCTATTCTAATCAAACACAATTCATCCCACATAATTTAAGATATTATTAGATATACATTAGGAATGTTTAGGGATGTGAGCTGTGTATTTGCATGCTGTGTTAGATGCATGCTGATCTGTGTATTTCTATTTCTCTATATAGACAGGCTGTGATCTGGGGGGCAAAATAAGAAACTGCAATCTTGAACTTGTTGGAGCCTAAGCAGGTGTGGGTTAAATATATAAGGAGTTGAAAACCAAAATATGGGGTCTCTTTTCTTCTGCAAATGGAGGAGAACCAAACTTGTGGTATTGGATTTTTTTTCTCTGTATAATTTGCCCATTATCAATTGTTCTGTTATTCTTAATTTGAATAAATTCTGTTGAACCTTAAAATGCTTTATTTATATTTAATTTACATGGATATTACTCTCTATTTGGATAAAGGACCGGATCAAAAAATATTCAGTAATAAATAATGTGTTTAAGACAGTTTTGACCGATAGAAAAAACTTCACATTTTTCCAATCAACTAATTTGTATTGTTTACTTTTTTTGTAATTAATATTACTAAACAATCTTGTTGGCTACTTATTGGATACTTATCCATTTCTAGCTATGTATCTATCATAAAGTTATGTCTTTATCCACGAGAAATACTTCTATTATTGATGTCTTTCCTGTAAAAATAATGTTATAGCAGAAACAGCAAATATTTCACTAGT
>NW_015151674.1:86366-89723 GCF_000732505.1 Cyprinodon variegatus
CTCTGCATTTGGGTCCTCAAAAACCTTCACTCAACCCATGTCAATAATTTTACTACTGCATAATCAAATTTGAAATACATCACACTAGCAGGTGTTATCAAAATGTATCTGTTATGTTCACAGAGATGTTTTGGTTTGGAGATTTTGTGTTTTGTTCTCTCACCTTCATTTTCAGGGTGTGGCAGGCAGGTGAAGCTCCCTGCTGGCACTCATCAGCCACAATCAACGATGCAGTATTTAGAGGAGTGGATTCCCTGAGGCAGACGACAGATGGTTACCTATACCTGTGGTAACTGGGTCCCTCGTCAAAAGACTTCCATGTCAGTTGAACTTGTTTTCATCCTCTTACTTACCAGTCGTGTCTCTCTGGTTCCCTTTTAGTTAACTTCCTGCTGAAGGCTGGTTACTCCTTCCTGGCTGTCCTCCTGGTCCTCCATCTAAGGCGCTTTCCACTCCTCCCAAAAGGCTTCCTTCCTTCCAAGATCCTCTAAAGTCGAGCTAACCTGCCTGTTCACCCTCCAATGCAAGTTAAAGAACCGGATCAATCCAAGGATTTCACTCCCTCTCTTTGGATACTGTTGCCCCACATTCTCACCCTGTTTCCAAGCCATGTGAAGTAAGTTCACCCCCACTGTTCATCTCATCATTGGTTGGAACTCGTACTCATCACTTTATCTGTTTTGCAGTGAGACACCGCATTGGATTTCCTGCTTACTCTGCTTCCAGTCTGAATAATAAAAGCCCTTCAAGGAAACCGTTTTCTCCTGTCGTACGTAGTGCTTCTGCGCCAGAGTCTTGATCCGCAATCATGTCAGTATCCCCATTTCAAAACTTTAGAACAAATTTAAAATTCTTAAAGGTACAGGAAAACTGTAAGTCTGTTTCCCATTTTCTAATCATAAAAAACACAAACATATCTGGTTTTGTGTGAGTGCTCACATACATTCACCACACATTATACACACATATAATATAATAATAAAAAATAATAACCTCATATATATATATATATATATATATGTATATGGGTGCAACCTTTGAAATCAAGCTGATATAACACAGTAATAAGCTGCTTAAACAACAAATTTTTTTCTGAAAAATATAAAGGATTCTTGAGCCTCTCTGGCCATCTTATTTCAGCATAAGACCGTCCAATTTGGCAAACCCAAACAGAAGAATGAACATATATACAAATTAACAGATGTAGCAATTATTTAAAACAGAAAATAACATAAAAAATACACTTTCAACCATTCTTAAGTGTAATAACCCCAGTTGGCAGATAACATGATTTCTCCTAAATCACGTGACTATGAAAAGTGAAAGTAATTTGATTTAAGATGTTATAAAGAGCTATGCCCTTGATTTCTGCTCGCCAACAGTATCAGGGAGTGGACTCTGAGTTGTGAAAGTAAGTCACTTTTTTACCTTCAGTTTTATATCTCGGTGTGCTTGACTAACTTTGAAAATATTTAATTTTCATACATTATCATCTATTATCAGAGTGATTGTGGAACTTTTATTTTAAACAACAACTTTTGAGATATGTTTGATGATTCAGATTGTTCAATTTTGAAGTGATAATTTTAAAGCAAATACATTATTATTCTTATCGGTTTCTCTATTATTTTTATTATATACCGGTATACTAAAATTAGATTAGACTTACCTACAGTCTTTTCGTATTTCAGTTATGGGAAATGTATTTTCTTCCTCTCCTCCTCCTACTCCTCCTCCATGTAAGTTGGATTTGAAACTGATTTTTATTAATTGCTGTAGGTGATATATATTCTAATAATTCTTAATTGAACAGTTCTTGATGAACCATGGCGAGACATGGACTGGGGGTGAGTGTCTCTGCAACTGTCCTATAATGCAGTAGTTTCTGCTCTAACCCTCTAACCTTCTTCATGTTCTCACAAAGTAATCAAGCCTTTCAATTAGGGACTACTGTTGAGTCAATGCATTAAGACTTAATCACAGCTATGGGGCTGTGATGGAGGCTGTTGCTGCCTGAAGGTGTTAATGCTTCAGGGCTTATTTCCAGATCTTTTAGCTGGAGCGATCACTCTTTAAATAACACTTCTTGTTGTAAACAAATGTCAAACATGACTTAAAATTGATCATGATTTAATTCAAGTTAAGCAAAGAAATAGTACTCTATGAAAGCTGGGGACTCATGTCATGGCTAGAGTAGAAAAAAGCTATGATTAATGGAGGAGTATACAGTTTTACTATATTTAAATATCTTGGTTTTTAGAGTTAAAAAGGTAAAGATTATTCCTAACAAGACAATGTAATGTTTGTTTTCCTGAGCAGAAACAGTAAAACTGATCTGCAATTTATAAACAACTACAAACCAAAAGCTGATGGTCAACAGCAGTTCAGGATCCTTCTCCACGGACCAGTAGCAGCTGGAAAATCCAGTTTCATCAACTCTGTCACCAGCGTATTGACGGGAAAAATTAGTGATAGGACTGGAACCGCTAACAATCGATATACCAAACCTACAAAGGTAAACAGAAGGTATTTTTTGTAATTCTGATTTTAATTAGTCTTTGATCTAAGATGTGAATATTGATCTGTAGATGGCCTAAAGAATTTTTGTAAATTGACAACATTTTCTTCCACTTTTGCCTTGATACAAAAAAAAATCCTAATTCTTTTATTTTGAATGTAGTCTTTTTCTGGTTAACAGTACACAACCTACAGCATTGAAAAAGGAGACCAGGGACAGATGTATCCGTTCGTGCTGAATGACATGTCGGGTCTGGAGATTGCTGATAGGAGAGAAAAAAGAGTCCATGTGAAAGATGTCAAAAAGGCCATGAAGGGACACATCAAGGATGGCTACACTGTAAGGGTTCTGCTGCAGCTGTGAAAGATACAGGGGAAATAGAGACAATAAAGCTTTGGGTATTGTTTTGACAGTTTTTCTACTTCACTGTTTTCAGTTTAACCCTCAGAGCAGTTTATCCAAAGATGATCGGTTCTACAATAAGAAGCCAAATGTAAACGACAAAGTCCACATAGTGGTTACTGCCATTGATGCCAGCACAGCAAGTATAATACCAGACTATGTTGTGGAGATAATTCAGGAAATCAGAGATGAAGCCACTGACCTGGGTGAGAAAACACTTCATTCCAACATACAATAAAAATCCCTTATGTTGTTTAACTTTCATTAGAATGACCTTAAAATACAACATACTGTAACATCTGCATAATGTCTACATTAACAAAGTTTTACTTTGAGTAACAGCGAAAATGACGTCTGTTCCCTCTCTGCAGGGATTCCTCATGTGGTCGTTCTCACCAAAATTGATGAAGCCTGTCCAGAAATCAAGAAAGATCTAG
>NW_015151674.1:90440-93670 GCF_000732505.1 Cyprinodon variegatus
TCTTTTTTTGCAAAGAAAATAAAATGCTGGCTGAGTGAAATCCATCAATATAATAATAATAATAAAAAAACTGGACTGCATAGTTTAATACATTTTTGCACTACATGCAATTTATGTTTAAAAGATCTTCTCCAGACTATATGACTTTTAAGAAAGCCAGAAAATTTGTTAATAATAATAAAAAAATTTAAGAGGAAGAAGAAGAAAAAAAAAAGGAAACACAACACCCTGGGTGTCCCTAAATAATTCTGCCACTTTTAGACAGGGTGTAAGGTCTAATAATCCCAGTCTGCAGATAACGTGATTTCTCCTAAATCATGTGACCATGGAAAGTCAAAGTAATGTGGTTCAAGATGTTGTTGATCTACTCGCCAACAGTATCAGGAAGTGGACTCTGAATCGTTAAATTAAGTCACTTATTTATCTTCAGTTTTATGTCTCAATGTGCTTGACAAAGTTTGTCAAATTTTGAAGTGATAATTTTAAAGGTGTCTATATAGGGTGTGTGAGTGTTCCCTTTTGAATGTTAGGACTGTCCCGCATCTTCCCATTCTTTTCTCCTAACCTCTCAATCAGGGGGGAATTTAACATTAGGCAAAACTAGGCAGGTGCATAGGGCCCCAGGTTCCTGGGCGGGCCCATAAAACTACATTTACATATATGGTTAATACAGCTTTTACTTATTTGTGCACATTAGTTATGTTTTTCATAAAAGTCCTTTCATTAAAATGTCATCAGAACGCTTATATTGAGTGTGTCTCAGGGGAACCCCCCCTTTAATGTCCACCACATTGGATCAGTCCATTTCTTGTTCATGTTCAGAAAGGTCCAAGCAGACAGCAGCAAACCATTTGTAAACAAATGGCGCGAAGAGCAGTGTTGCCAACTTAGTGCTTTTGTATTTTGTCTTAGCTGCAGCAGAGAGAAGGAACCTTTAAACTTTGAATTCAGATTGCAAATAAAATGCACAGGTTTAAAGCCAATCTCACTAAAGGTTACAAAATACTTTATAAAACCATTTTTTATAAAAATATACTGGTGCTTTTTTAAATTTCTCCCCCTTTCTGCTCCTCCTGTATCTGCACCGCTTCCTGCTTTTTTTTTCATTGGTTGGCAAAAAACTAATGGTAAATTACTGACACTAAATTGCATGGAGTATGGAAACTATGGCTGAATTGTATGTATTTTATTTTAAGTAAGAAGAGGGAGTAACAGAGAGCTGCTGCCCTGAGTCTAAGCTCCTGATACGGATCGACGGTGGGATAGGTGCAGCTAACTGCTTATCTGTTCTCCATTTTTCATTTGAATGAAATAATAGCTGGAAGTAAATCTGCAGCCGTCTTCATTTTTTTGAAAGATCCTGTCCTTCACCTGGAATGGTCCTCTCCGTACTATGAAGCAGCGTACTCAATCAGACAGCTTCTTTGGCCAGAGTGCTGTGTGATCTTCCAGAAGTACACTGCTTACTAGCTGAGTGGATGATGCTGGACTAGCCAATACAAACGAAATTCAAAACATATTGAAGATGTGTCATTTTAAAATAAGAGAAATAAATACTTATCAATATAGGGGGGACGTCTCCTTCGACGGTTAAATACTCACCAGTAGTTCATCTCCACCCGACAGACCCTCCTCCACAGGTACCACACTTAATATAATAAGCATTCTAATGGCATTTTAGCAAAAGGAATTTGATCAAAAACATAATTAATGTGCACAAATAAGTAGTAGCTGTTTTAACCACACATGTAAAAGGAGTTTTTATTTAGCTGTGTGATAGCAGAATGGCAGAGATTTCTAGGCCGTTTTCCAGTTTTATCTAAAAGTCAGCCAGGAAGTGTCTCACCTAAAGCCCCCACTCAGCATTCAGTCCTTTTTTATAAAGGCTACAGCATTACCATCTACTGTAAGGTGATGCCGCAGCCACTCTGGCCATCATATGTCAGCATAAGAATGCCTGTTTTGGCTGACCTACACAGAGTAAAGGGAAATAGAAATTAACAAATGTAACAATTATTTAAAACAGAAAAAAACATAAAAAGTAATTAATCTTCAATGATTTTCCGCTCTGAGGTGGTCTTAAAACCACACAATAAACTACGTGTATGCAATATGGGCTTCGGGATTTATTTAAAAATTCAAACAGCGGAATTATTAAAAATCTAAATTCTCTATGTACCTTAAGTCTTTTAGTTTTAATTCAAAAGGGCTTTACCTCCATTTCAGGGCCTTATCTGGAATAATCATTAATCCAACCATAGAAAAACTTGGAACTTTACAAATTATTTAAAAATAGGCCATAGAAGGTCAAATAATGCTGCTGACTAAATAAATAAATAAATATAATAATGCTATTCTAATCAAACACAATTCATCCCACATAAGTTTTAAGAAGCATAAATATCACTACTTCTATAATCAACTTTGGTCTAATTTAACATATTATTAGAGATAGATTAGGAATGTGAGCTGTGTATTTGCATGCTGTAGCTGTGTTAGATGCATGCTGATCTGTTTATTTCTGTTTGTCTATATGGACAGGCTGTGATCTGGGGGGCAAAATAAGAAACTGCAATCTTGAACATTACGCAGACAGTTGGAGCTAAGCAGGTGTGGGTTAATTATATAAGGAGGTAAAAACCAAAATATGGGGTCTCTTTTCTTCTGCAAATGGAGGAGAACCAAGCTTGTGGTATTGGATTTTTTTCTCTGTATAGTTTGCTCATTATCAATTGTTCTGTTATTCTTAATTTAAATAAATTCTGTTGAACCTTAAAATGCTTTCTTCCTATTTACTTTACATGGATATTACTCCCTATTTGAATAAAGGACCACATAAAAAAAATTCAATAATAAATAATAAATGTGTTTAAGAAAGGTTTGATCAATAGAAAAAAGCATTAAATTTTTCCAATCAACTAATTAATTTGTATTGTTTACTTTTTTGTAATTAATATCAGTAAACAATTATTAATATTGTTGGCTAGTTGTTGAATACTTATCCATTTCTAGCTATGTATCTGTGATGGAGCGCCACTAAGCGTCCATCCCAGACTCATAAGTATCCGTGCTTCCTCTGGCCCAGGGGAGCGCGGTGCCGGGAGCGCGCGCACGGGGAGAAAGCTCTCCCACGCGAGTGCGCTGCCCGGCAAACAGCTGCGTGCAGGCCCGCACCTCTGTCCCGCGGTCCTGCACAGTCCCAACGAACATTCCCCCCCCCGTCTGAACCG
>NW_015151674.1:94125-95948 GCF_000732505.1 Cyprinodon variegatus
GACTTGAAAGCTGCACTGCTGATCAAGTTTGATGTTTCACCGGAGACCTACAGGCAGCAGTTCAGGTCCATGTCGGTGCCACCTGGAGAGAGCTCGACCGAGACCTACCACCATCTGAAGGGGCTGTACCGGTGCTGGATCCGGCCTGAGCAGCACTCCAAGGAGCAGATTATCCTGGAGCAGCTTCTTCGCGTCCTCCCGGCAGACGTTCGCACCTGGGTGAAGGAGCATGAGCCGACAGAGGGGCTAGCCGCAGCCAAGCTCGCGCTGCAGTATCGCAATGCACGGAGGGGAGGCCCAGCTGCTTACCAGGATGTTCGTCAGCCGTCGTCGCAACCCAGAGCCAGCTTCCACCCATCTAGAGATCCCGGGCCTGCACCCAGCCAACGTGGTCCTGGTAAGGAGCTCATCTGTTTTTATTGTCAGCAGTCAGGACACAAAGCTGCCCTGTGCCCAATCAGAAAGGCTAAGCTTACCGGGGCGTGTTACACCCCACGGGCTGAGGACATGCAAGGGGTAGGGAGAAAGCAGTGGTTCAAGGAGGTGTGCATTAATGGGGAACCTGTGACTGCTCTGGTGGACTCAGGGAGCTTCATGACTCTTGTACGGAGAGACATTGTGCCAACGGGCTTGTTGGATTACAGTAAGCAGGAGGACATTTGTTGTATACATGGGGACAGACATTCTTACCCCACGGCGGACATGATGGTGATGGTGGATGACCAACCATACTTATTTACTGTGGGGGTGGTTGAGAAGTTACCGGTAGCCGCTATCTTAGGCTGGGACTTACCTGTACTCCTGGATTTATTGCGGGAGGAGGGGGCTGAGGAGAGCGACTGTGACAAGGGTTTGGCTGGTCCTGTGTTAACCCGGGCTCAGTTCCGGGCAGGGGAGGCACCCAGTACAAAGCAGCAGATGGAGCCGGAGCCTGAACCTTTTTCCAAGTTGGACAGTGACCTGTTTGAGGGGGGCAAAAAGGGTCCAAGGAAACCAGCGGAGGTTCGAAAGGGGCCTGAAGTCAAGGGAGCCAGTCTGTCAGGGGCTGGACGAAGACTTGTGGGAGGTACCTGGGGACATTGGGGCTGTGCAGAGACAGGATGAGACTCTGAAACCAGTGTTTGCCAAAGTGGTTGGGGGGCTGAACAGTGCCAAGGGGAACAGAGAGAGTTATGTTATCGATGACAAGGATGTTCTGTATTTAGTGTCGGACGGTGTCAAGTGCCTCGTTGTTCCCTCGTCTTGCCGCCAAAGGATCATGCACTTGGCTCACACCTTGCCTTGGGCTGGTCATCTGGGTCGCAACAAAACATACATGCGCATCGCTTCCCGTTTCTATTGGCCCTCCATGTACTCTGATGTTCAAACTTACTGCAAAACCTGTCCCACCTGTCAAAAAACCTGCTTTGTCCGCCAATCTGACCGTGCTTGCCTCCAACCTCTACCTGTCATCTCCACCCCATTCCGGCGCATAGCCATGGACATTGTGGGCCCGCTCGTGCGAAGTAGTGGGGGCTACCAGTACATCCTGGTGATCTCAGACTACGCAACACGGTACCCCGAGGCATTCCCCTTGCGCACCGTCACTGCCCCTGCTGTGCTGCGTTGTCTTGTGCAACTTTTTTCCAGGGTCGGTGTGCCGGATGAGATCGTGATGGACCAGGGGACCAACTTCACTTCCCGACTCATGCAGCTCTTCCACCGCCAGCTGGGGATCTCGGCGATCAAGACCACTCCGTATCACCCGCAGACGGACGGCTTGGTCGAGCGGTTTAACCAGACCATGAAGAAGATGCTGCAGAAGTTCGTGGCCGACACTGCAC
>NW_015151674.1:97081-99327 GCF_000732505.1 Cyprinodon variegatus
GAAGGCCTGGTACGACAGACAGGCCAGACATCGAGAGCTCCAGCCTGGCCAGAGGGTCCTGCTCTTGCTGCCATCCTCCACCAGCAAGCTGTTGGCCAAGTGGCAGGGTCCATACACTGTCCTGAGGAAGATGGGCCCTGTTACTTACGAAATACACCACCCTGACAAGAAGAAATAGCCAAACAGACTTACCATGTCAACCTACTGAAAGAGTGGAGAGAGACCGTCCCAGTCTCTGCTCCTGTGTTGTTTCTTCTCGTGGCTGAGGTCGACAGCGAGGGTGACGAGGAGCTGCCTCTTGTTGACCTCCACCAGCTGCCTCCACCCACTCTCGACCATCTCTCTATCACCCAGTCCAGCCAGCTCAACGAGGTCTTCCGGAGGGTCTCCAAGCTGTTTGCTGCCAACCCGGGGAGGACTGTCTTGATCGAGCACGTCATCCGCCTGAAGGACAAGGGGCCCATTCGCCAGCGGTCCTACCGGGTCCCTCAGCTACTGAAGGAGGTGGAGGAGATGCAGCGTCTGGGGTTGATCGAGCCATCAACGACCGAGTGGTGCAGCCCAGTGGTCATCGTGGTGAAGAAGGATGGGTCGCTCCGCATCTGCATCGACTTCCGGAAGCTCAACGCCCTGTCGGAGTTCGACGCCTACCCGATGCCCCGGATCGACGACCTACTGGAGAAGATCGGCCGGGCCCGGTTCATCACCACCCTCGATCTCTGCAAGGGCTACTGGCAGATGCCTCTGGAGCCGTCCAGTCGTCCCTACACAGCGTTCCAGACCCCTGTGGGATTGTTCCAGTTTGCGGTGATGCCGTTTGGTCTCCATGGGGCCCCCGCAACCTTTCAGAGGCTAATGGACCGTGTTTTACAGGGTTGCGGTGACTGCAGTGCTGCTTACCTGGAAGATGTAGTAATCTTCAGCGACACTTGGGAGCAGCACTTGCAGCATCTGGAGAGGGTCCTTGGCAAGATCGAGCAGGCGGGACTGACGNGATGTAGTAATCTTCAGCGACACTTGGGAGCAGCACTTGCAGCATCTGGAGAGGGTCCTTGGCAAGATCGAGCAGGCGGGACTGACGTGAATCCTGCCAAGTGTAAGTGGGCCAAGGAGGAGGCGCAATACCTTGGCTATCGGCTGGGTCGAGGTGAGGTCCGTCCGCAGGTCAACAAGGTGGAGGCGATCCGCAGCTGCCTACGACCTCGCACGAAGAAGGAGGTGAGGTCCTTCTTGGGCTTGGCCGGCTGGTATCCGAGGTTCGTGCCACAGTTTGCAACCATCGCCGCTCCTCTGACCGCACTGACGGAGAAGGCTCAGCGGAACCCTGTCGTCTGCAGTGAGGACTGTGAGACCGCCTTCCAGACCCTCAAGACCTGTCTCTGCTCGTCGCCGGTGCTGCGGAGTCCGGACTTCAATCAGCGGTTCTTGGTCCAGACCGACGCCTCCGCAGTGGGTCTCGGGGCTGTCCTGGCACAGGGAGACCCAGGAGAAGAACGCCCTGTGCTGTACCTAAGCCGCAAGCTGCTTCCCCGAGAGACCAGGTACTCAACTGTAGAGAAGGAGGGCCTGGCCATCAAGTGGGCTCTGGAGAGCCTTAGATATTACCTTCTGGGGAGAGAGTTCGACCTGGAGACCGACCATCGTGCCCTGATATGGATGAACTCTATGAAGGATCACAACAGTCGACTCACCCACTGGTATCTCGCTCTCCAACCCTTCCGATGCCAAATCCACCATCGGGCGGGGAAAACTAATATTGTGGCAGATTATCTCTCCAGGTTGCCGCACGTCGTCAACCTCAGGGAGGAGGCGGATAATGTGATGGAGCGCCACTATGCGTCCATCCCAGAATCTACGTATCCGTGCTTCCTCTGGCCCAGGGGAGTGCAGTGCCAGGAGCGCACGCATGGGGAGAAAGTTCTCCCACGTGAGTGCGCTGCCCGGCAAACGGCTGCGTGCAGGCCCGCACCTGTGTCCCGCGGTCCTGCACAGTCCCAACGTACATTCCCCCCCCGTCTGAACCGGTCATCGCGCATGTCTGAGGGTGCACACTCGGCGCCGAGATTCCACAAACACTCACCTCTCATCTCTGCTTCAGTCCCGCTGTTCCTGGTCAAGGGGCCAAACCGGAGAACTTCCGCGTCACGCTGGAAATAGCGCAGAGTGGCGCGCTTTGCCAGTCACGTGACAAAGGACTTAACCATTTTGGGTGTTTTGTTTTGTATTTTTATATTGTTTATGTTCCT
>NW_015151674.1:99750-101484 GCF_000732505.1 Cyprinodon variegatus
GTAAGTTGTCCTATAAATAGTCCTGTAAATACTTGTTTTTGTTTTCTCATTTCACTGTAAATATCGTCACTGTTTCACTATTTCCACCTGGGGAGCAATAAAAGAAAAAGCACAAACGATATTTTTTCAGCTGGGCCATCATTTTTGTATTTTTGAAACGAACCCGTGACAACAGGAAAAAAAATAAAGCAGTTTTGAACAGTTTACAATCAGTTGAGGCGTTAAATAGGTATACCAGTTTTCAGTTTATATCCCTAAATTATATTCGATCTATGTTAAAGAAAATGTTCTCACCTGTTCTACCAGCAGTCGGCTGAACCCTGAAGTCAATCAGCTTCTCTTCTTCAGTCTGACTATCTGTCACTTTACACTTTAAGATTTGAGGGAAGTCTGACTTCCAGTCATGGATTGTTGTTGGAAACGTCACAGTAGCAGAGCAGGACTGTTGTGATTTCTCTGTGTGTGAAAACCTTTTCTCCACATCCTCATAAAGCCATTCTACTGTGTGCTCACAAGAAATATATTCACTCACCAAGCAGGTAAAGCTAATTGTATCTTTCTGTTGTCGTTCAGTCACTAAAGTAACAGACAAATGAAAAATTAAAAAGATAAGATATAATTTTATAATTTTTGAAGTTATGTTTCAAAATATGGTTGGACCATTTGTTTTGACAAAGATGAAGGTTGTTTATACTTACTGTGATTAACAGATAGATAAATATTAAAGTTTGATCCTTGTTGTCTATTTATAAACTGTCTGCAGGCATAACGACCAGCATCCTCCTCTGAGACCTTCTTTATAACCAGAGAACAGTCTGTTGTAACACTCAGTTTGTCTGATTTAGCTGCTGCATCTTGGTGAATCTGTCCAGTTTCAAACAGCGTTACTGTTTGATACTTATTAGTGAACAACCAGGTGATGGTTTTACAGTCATGGTTAATATTTTCACAAGACAAAGTGACTTCATCACCAACTCTGGCTGTCAAATACAGATCTTGTTGAGCTGCAGAGAAAAAGAACGGAAAGAATATTTGAAGATAAATAAAATAATCACTCTTTTGTTCAGTTTTAAAAAGAGAATCTTTAAAGCCTGATATATGTTGAATAGAAGTAGACTGATTTACAGATATAAATTGGCTGTCCCAGATAACATTAGCTTAAGTAAACAAGAAAACTGCTTTACCGTTTGTTCTGACAAATGATAGGAGATAAATACTCACTGCGAATAACAGACCGGAGACTTTTAGAGTCTGGTCCTTGTTGTCCATTTATAAACTGTCTGCAGGCATAAATACCATCATCCTCCACTGAGACCTCCTTTATAACCAGAGAACAGTCTGCTGTAACACTCAGTCTGTCTGATTTAGTTGCTGCATCTTGATGAATCTGTCCATTTTCAAACAGTTTTACTGTTTCGTTTGTAGGGTTGAAGAACCAGGTGATGCTTTTACAGTCATGATTAATATTTTCACAAGGCAACTTGACTTCATCACCAATTCTGACTTTCATGTTCAGATATTGTCGAACTGCCATGAAAAAGAAAGTTAAGAACACTTGCATATAAATAAAGAAATTACTCCTTTTTTATTGTTATCATGAGAAATTCTCAAGCGTGATATATGTTGGATAAAATAGATTGATTTAGAGATACAAAGTGGCTGTCCCAGATAAGAAGAGTTAAAGTCAAGAAGAAAACTGCTTTACTGTTTGTTGTGACAAATGATAGGAGATAA
>NW_015151674.1:102554-104134 GCF_000732505.1 Cyprinodon variegatus
CAGATGAGTTTGAGTTTGAGAGTTTCTGATTTATACCTTGAGGAGTCCGGGTTTGGCTTTGAGAGAGGAACTGTTGGGTCCAGAGATTGTTTAGATCAGCAGAGTTCAGTAACCGCTTCAGCGTCTTGCTTCTAACGTGAGGGCAGACCTTGACTTTGGGTTTCGAGCTCTTAGTCCAGAGCAGCATGAGAATCCAGAGCAGAGTCTTCAGGTTTGGCTCAGAGGGCATGCTCGGCAGGTTAAGCTCATCCAGAGCTTACAAGGGAAACTGGATTCCTGTAAGCAGAGACAAAGAGGGATTAGAATCCAACCAGGGAACAGAAGCAACGAAGGTACTTAGGAGATGCTAGGCTCAGGTGCTAACCAAACTGGATAAACACTGCGGCGTTGAGGCAAGGTCTGAAGGCCGGTTATATACTGGAGGATCCTCCTGATGATGAGATCCTCAGGTGTGTCGAAGGCTCAGCTCAGGAGGATCCATGGCGGACTCTGCTGGAGAAAGGTGGAACTTCTCCAGATCCCAACAATGGTAACACTAAGTACAATCTACTCTGTCCCTTCTTGTAGACGGCTTCACAGTTGTGTCTCCAGTCTAGTTTGTTGTCCCAGTGAACACCAAGTTATTTATCTTCCTCAACCACCTCCACTTCTCCCTTAATGTTAACAAGATTCAACTTGTTCCTGTTTCATCTGAAATCTGCAATCACCCCCTCTTTTTTGTTGACATTTAGGATCAGGTTTTTGAGGACTCAATGCAGAGATCAGGAAGCAGAGGTGAATGTTTAATGAGGCTAAATCCCAAAATGTCAAGCGCAAAATGCAAAGACCCAAAAAATCAGCAGACATCAGGGAAAAACTCACATGGGGAAGAAGCAACAAAATGACAACAAACCAGCACTGAGTGACAGCAGAGGTGGTGTATATAGGGAAAGACCGAAAAAAGACAGGCTAATCAACAGACTGGGAACAGGTGTGGGCAAGACCAACTCAGAGGAAGCAAGGGGAAAAGAAACAAGTAAAAGGGGAGAAACAGAGGGTAACTATAGAACTCAGCACTGGTGGAAAACTACAAAGACACAGAACACAAAGAAACTACAAATAAACCCAAGCAGAGGGCAGAACCCGGATACAGATGATTGTTCCACACCATGCCTAAAAGGACTCTGTCTGATAATTCCAGTAAGATGTGAACAGAGTAAAAAGGAATGGTGCGAGTAATGTCCCCTGTGGTGCTAATGTGGCCAAGATGGCCCCACATTCCATCTTTTGAACAAGGGGGAGCAAACAACTCAAAGACCCAAACAGCAAAACAATCAAGTTCAAGATGTTTTATTCCAGCAAAAGCCACAGTAATAGTGGCACGATATATAGTAATTCTCTCTCTCTCTTTTTTTTTGTTTTATAAAACCCCAGATAATAATTGTCCTTAAAGGGACACTATGCAACATTTTTCAGTTAATTAATGTGTTCCATAATGTTATGGATGACTAAATGAGTCATTTCAGGTTGAACAAAGGTATTCTCGGCCGCCCTGGTGGTCTGTGGGGGAAATACTGCACTTGCAACTGCAGGAGCACCGA
>NW_015151674.1:105956-107756 GCF_000732505.1 Cyprinodon variegatus
GGCTCCAGCACTGTTCCACTCTTCGGCGTGCCACACCTCTTTTCAGAGCGAACCAGCTAAAAGAAAGACGCAGGAAAACACCAGCATCTCTGATAGGGCTACTGATAATAACCCCTTATTGTCCTACTTTTCTGCAAAGAGAAAAGAAGTTATTTTTCTGCAAAGAGAGTGGACCCAGTCGAAGAATGACGCTCCCAAAATGTCTGTGGTGAACTCTGTTGCGACCTCCCTGTTTCCTTCCCTTTATTATCGGACTTTAAATGAGTAACAGGAGGAGTTAGAAGTTTACACNAAATGTCTGTGGTGAACTCTGTTGCGACCTCCCTGTTTCCTTCCCTTTATTATCGGACTTTAAATGAGTAACAGGAGGAGTTAGAAGTTTACACATACAAAAAGGTGGGTGCAGGTTTATTGTCGGGGGGGGGGGAACTTCAACAGCATAGCCTGATAAGGCCCAGGCCCTTCCTGGGGGAAACATTTGCTCTCTCAATTTTAAGTTAAAACAACAGATCATTCCTTGCAGGAGAAATGCTTGTAACTTAGTACAAATAAAATTATGACATTTACATTTTTCTAACAATCCCCAAACCAAGACTCGTCTGAAGAAACATTTCTTGCCGATGCTCTCTGATGGAGATGGGGCACCAGTTACAGGGCGCATTACAGTACTGGGCCGTCCTTTCACCTCCTGGATATTCTTTGACTGGAATGCGGATCCCATCTGCCCCTTGCTCGGCAGCATATCTGCCTCTGTCACGTGCAGCATCAGTTCCTTCACCTTCTTCAATCAAGGCTCCTTTTATTTTGGCTTTAACCAGCCTCTGGTCACACCTGAGAAAAGCAATTGCAGAGCCGACTTCAGCCCAGTGTGCTTGGATTGTCTCAGGGGAAAAGCAAAAACCAAACCAATCCAAACATGCAGATAACAAAAAAGAAAAAAAAAAAACTTAGCCATATTTTTTCCTGTCCAACACTAACTACTTCATTAGACAGCTGACCCTTCAATCTAACAAACTGTGGTCTGTTTGTCAGGTATTCTTTGATCCAGGATATTGTTGATGCGTCCATCTGAGCCTTCTGAAGTTTCTCAAAAAGTGAGTAAGACTGAATTCTATCAAAAGCACTGGAGAAATCAAAGAACATGATCAGCATCATGGCAATGCTGCATGCCTTGTTTAAATGACAGTGGGTTTGTTGAAGGAGGTGTATGATGGCATCATGTCCAACTCCACGGCAATAAGCAAACTACAGCAGGTTCTGATAGCTGCTTGTTTTCTTGATGAGATGAACCAATACAAGTCTTTCTGGGACCTTCGTGATAAGGGATGTCAGGGAAACAGGTTCATAGTCACTGAGGACTGTTGGGTGAGTTTTCTTTGGTACTGGAACAAGGCAGGAGGTGCTCCATATTACCTAAACTGTCTCATTGGTCAGACTAAGGTTGAAGAGGTGCTGTAGAATCCCACAGAGCTGCTCTGCATACACCTTTGAGGACTCTGGAGCTAACACCATCAGGAGTTGGTGACATTATGATTCAGTTTCTCCATCTTCCTCCTCAGTTGACTTTTAGGGATTGACAGGTGAAAGGTGGAGGGAGCCGCATCCTCTTCTGATTTGGCCGACAAACTCAGAAGCAGGAGAGTTAATGTCAGAGGAGGGCAGGGTGTGCATGTGACCGTGGGCAGAAAGGAAGGATGCTGAAGTTATTCCAGAACTCAACCTGCTGAAGAATGTATTCAGTTCATTGGCTCTGCCCAGACATCCATCTGTCTGATCATCCTTCTGCTTGAAGCCTGTGAT
>NW_015151674.1:109143-113016 GCF_000732505.1 Cyprinodon variegatus
GGAATATCCTAATTTCTTTAAAGACAAAACATGGGTCATGTGATTCCACAACATTGTTTGAGCTTCTTTCTGACTCCTTTCTGAACAATCTTTCCTTTGTCTTTTCCATCTGCAGGAAGCCTTTTGCTACAGGCTGTAAAAGTTCAATATGATATATTTCTAAGTCATCCTAACATTAAAATAAAAGGTTAAAATCTACAAAGAGAACATTTAGAATGATATAAAAGAGCGAAGAGCTATGGGTTGAAGATATTTTCCCAGACAGCTGTCAAGATCTTTTTTTCTCACGTTCATGAGGATAAATATGACATCAAAGATCATTAGATGCAGCAAAGTCTGTGGTTGTAAAGGTGCTACTTTCAGTCTATAATGGAGCTGGCCTAAATGTGAGAATGTCTGCAGCATCGGGTTCTGGTCTTTTTTTTAGATTTGACCTTCAACATGTCTGATGTCATGGAAACATTAGGCTGCTATTTCCTTCTCAAAGTGTGAAACCACAATGTTCCAAGGTATTTATACTATTGTAGTCATGCATAAAATAAAGCATAGAAGAACATCATGGGAAAGCGTATCAAATAAACTATTTACAGAAATGGTGCAAAGCCTCCAAGCTGATCTAAAAAGCATGAGAAAAACAATATTAATTTAGTTAAAATGGATGTAACACACATGCATACACATGAACATGCTGAGTTTCTGTTATATGCTTTCTCCAGAAGGCTCTACTCCTCTATAGAGATCATTTAAAACAAATTCCCTAGAAAAATATCCATTAAAGATTTAATTGGATTAAAGCTTTTTGTTATACTGCTTCTTTTAGATGGACATAATTCACCTAACTTTTAAAACAACAGCTGATGACCCTTATTTACTGATTGTAGAGTAGAGACCGTTGGGATCAAAGGTCACCTGAGCAGAGGAAGAATTCACAGTGCTGTATATCACAGCATCAGGAGTCTAAAAAGAAAGAGAACATAAAAAATACAGATAAACATAAAAAAAATTTAGATGCGGTATTATGCATATGACTCTATGACACATAATTTTCTTTTGCTAATCTTTGCTAGTCATTTTCTACATCATAGTAGAACAATAAACTCACTCTGGTTTTATTCTTGGTATTTTTGGCCCTTATGGTAGGAATGATGGAGGCATAGGGGACGCCATCCTCAGGATCCTTCTGCACACAGAAAACAACAGAATTGTCATCATTGAAGCTCCTTTTGTCTGCAGGCCAAAACATTCAACACTTGTTTTGGTTTATGGCAGCAATTATGTTTTCCTATATATGAGAATTTATGTGACTTTAGTCTTTAGGTTTAATCCTACTGTGTCCTAACAGCTTTGGTTAAGTCTTAAAACATCTTGGTAAATGACTTTATTTGCAGATTCTGGATAATCTTTAGAGTATCTTCTCGATTTCAGATCAAAAATTTCCTGACAACGGATATTCTTTTATCTCTCTTACCATCATGATCACTGTTCGCAGGTCTCAGTCCAGCTTTGTCTGGTACAGTTCCAGTTATTTTGATTTTTTCTCTTCATCATTTTGACAGTAATCAAGACTACATTTTGTTTAATTACTTTCATGTTTTCATTTCCTACTAATAAAGATCAAAAGTCTCATGGAGGCCAAATCTTTATCTATTTCTGAGAAAGAATATAAGAAAAGATCAATGATCCACAGGAAAACTGAAGTTAATAGATAATTAATCAGAGTTTAAGGGGTTAAGACCAGAACGTATGGTTTGAATAAAAAGAAAAGCTTCAGTTAAATCATTTTTATAAAAAAAAATGTTATGTGTAAATGTTATTAAGGACCCTGCAGAGATAAGTAGGTAAAGACAATACATGGATAAGTGCATGATTTATTAAATAATAAATAAAATGATAGGAAAATAAATTAATGATTCACTTGAGAGCCTGTTTAGTTTTGAGGAGCAATTTAGCAATGACAGAAATTAATTCATATGTTAACATTAAAAGTTAAGATTTTCCACAGAATATGATCAGAGATTTTACTTTTGGAAAACTAAACTTATTTATTTGTAAGACGTTTATAAGCTTCTCCTATCAGTAAACGTGGAGAACAGTAAAACTCTATAATTATATATTTCAAAATTAAGCTGATAAAAAAATACTTATACAAAGGATTTATGTCCTCTATAGAAACATATTTTATAATACACATTTATAGAAAATAAATAAAAACCTCTTTTTCCATTGAAATCAATGTGTCATCATTCAGTGATTCCTTCACTTTATTTTCTTCTTTCTTTTTGGTTGTGTTTCCTGAAAAATACAAAACTGGTGATCAGTTCAGTATTTTTACCATTTAGAACACAAATAATTTCTGTTTCTGGAAATTTACACAATCCTGAACAAGTTAGGCTGTAAGAAAGGTGTCCTCACCTTTAGTTTTCTTCCATTTGATGACTCCCAGAACCGTTATTATGATCACTGCTGAACCAACGATGAACAACCAAGACCAACCTGGAAGAAGAAACATTATTTATACAAAAACTCTTGATCAACAGAAATACCAAACATAAAACAAGAAGAAAGGTCAAGGGTCAAAGCTATTCAGTTTCTACCTTGAGTTTTTGATAAATTGTTGATGTTTATAGATGAATTTATTCCTATAGAGGTCAATTTGTTTAAGTCTGCTGCTGTTGTTGCTGATCGAGTTATAATTCCTCGTGCTGGTTGTGTTGTAGGCGGTTGTTGGCTTGTGGTCGTCTTTATACTGGTTAGTCCAATTGTTGAGTCTGAACCATTGAGAAATGTAAAAAAAAAAAAATAAACTGGTCATTAACAGACAAGTGTTTAAGTGTGAATTTACATTTTCACTCTGATTACATAAAAATGCTCTCACCTGTTCTTCCAGCAGTCGACTGATCTCTGAAGTCAAACAGCTTCTCTTCTTTAGTCTGAATATCTGTCACTTTACACTTTAAATTTTGAGGAAAGTCTGACTTCCAGCCATGGATTGATGTTGGAAACATCACACTAGCAGAGCAGGACCGTTCTGATTTCTCTATGTGGGAAAACCTTTTCTCCTCATCCTCATACAACTGTGTGTTTACAGGAGCTATATTCCCTCACAAAGCATCTAAAGTTGATTTTATCTTTCTGTTGTTGTTGAGCCTCTAAAGTAGATGAAGATTTCAGACAAAAAAAGATAAGAAATAGTTTTATCATTTTGTAACTATGTTTCAAAATGTGGTTGGATAGTTTTTTTTGGGCAAACATGAATGTTGTTTATACTCACTGTGATTAACAGTCAGATTAATCTTAAAGTCTGATCCTTGTTGTCCGTTTTTAAACTGTCTGCAGGTATAAAAACCAACATCCTCCACTGAGACCTTCTTTATAACCAGAGAACAGTCTGCTGTAACACTCAGTCTGTCTGATTTAGCTGCTGCATCTTGGTGAATCTGTCCAGTTTCAAACAGTTTTACTGTTGGGTTCTTAGAAGTGAACAACCAGGTGATGGTTTCACAGTCATCCCTGATATAGTAATCACTTCCACAAGCCAAAGCAACTTCATCTCCGACTCTGACCATCAAGCGCAGATCTGCATCAGTAGAAGCTTTTGAGAAAGAGGAGAAATAATTAGTAGAATAAATATTCTGCTGTTTATTTTTTCAGAAAGGCTATTTTTAGCTGTGAGACATTGTGAGACAGAAAGGTTTGTTAAATTACAATAAACATGTTGTTTGATTTTTTTTGGTTGAGACTATTTTTCAGTTTTAGCCAATAATAATGTTAGTTAAATAACAAAACGCAAGTTTTTTTGTTTTTTGGTCAAAACAAATTATTAGTTTTAGCCAATAATATAACAGCTTAATGTTTCTTTAAAACCATCAGCCA
>NW_015151674.1:115506-123143 GCF_000732505.1 Cyprinodon variegatus
TTTTCTGCAGGTGTAAAGGCCAGCATCAGCCACAGAGACCTTCTTTATAACCAGAGAACAGTTTGCTGTAACACTCAGTCTGTCTGATTTAGCTGCTGCATCTTGGTGAATCTGTCCAGTTTCAAACAGTTTTACTGTTGGGTTCTTAGAAGTGAACAACCAGGTGATGGTTTTACAGTCATTCCTGATATAGAAATCACTTCTACAAGCCAAAGCAACTTCATCACCGACTCTGACCATCAAGCGCAGATCTGCATCAGTAGAAGCTTTTCAGAAAAAGGAGAAATAATTAGTAGAATAAATATTCTGCTGTTTATTTTTTCAGATGTGAGACATTTTGAGAGAGAAAGGTTTGTTAAATTAAAATAAACATGTTGTTATTTTGGTCAACACAAATTTTCAGTTTTAGCCAATAATATAACAGCTTAATGTTTCTTTAAAACCATCAGCCACCATCTTACCTGTAAAGTAAAGCATCAGAAGGAGCAATAAAGATGATTGTGTCTCTCTAGAAGGGATCATGGTTCCTCTGTTTCTCTTGCAGATTCTTTAACAAATGATTCAGTCTATAGAGGTAACAGATGAATATAGGAGCTGCTGTTTGTGGGTTGGAAGGTGTTACTTCTTCACTATGACTTCACTCTCTGTCCCACATCAGCCATTTATTATTTGCTCTTTCTACACACATCTATATCTGGCTTTTATATCTGTGGTCAGTGAGGTGTTAGTTCCATTCAGCAGACAAAGTTACCAGAAGCTGTTGCTCTGGTTGTTTTTTCTTCTTTCATTTCAACATTAAGCCTTTTGTGGAGAAGAAGTTTCATTAAATGAATTAAACAGTTAGAGACCTTTTTAAAATATTTTTGTTTAATTTCAAGATTTATTCTGCTCACCTTACTTTCCTTCAAGTACTAATTGCTTTAAGCATTAATGATTGCTCCCTGGGTGCCACACAATGGCAGCCCACTGCTCCCCAAGGGGATTGGTCAAAATGCAGAGAACAAATTTCCCAATTGTGGGACAATAAAGGGATTTAGATGTTTTTTCTTTAACAGCAGGAGGTTTATTTTCAATTTTATTCTTATTCTTCTTGTTATTTTCTTCAGTTATCCATCATTGATCAGGTTTACAAGGTTAAAGGAAAGAATGAATCTGGATGTTAAAAATGATAAGCATTTCTTTAATAAATCTCCAAAAAACAGGAAACAAGGAGAAAAAGGATAGTTTGTACAAATGATTATCTGATAAGATGACATCACCTGCTACTAACATCAGCTATTTACTGTAAAATGTAAATATATTGCTATAAACCAGCAGGAAGAAACAAATCAAAGTAGAAATATGCTTTTGTTTGATGCCTCAACATGATAAATGTAATTTAAGCTAGTTAACAGCAGTCCTGTACTTATACAAAAAAGGATCAAGTTATTTCTAAATATCTTTATTAATAGCTATAAAAAAGCACAGTGATACAACCAGGTTGATCCTTTACATACTTCAAGTTCTGGAGGGCCCTATAAAAACAGAAGAACAAAAATACAAACAAATATGTTTAAAATACAATTAACTGTTTTTCATTTTTCTATAAAAATCCTGTATTCTGCTATTTTGTTATTAGAAATCTTCTATTAATACTAGTTTGATTTGTTTACCTTTTATCAGTTGTTTTCTAGTCTCTTTTTCTTGTTTTCTTTTTTAGTGATTCTAGTCAGTGTGTCTTTACTTTAGTTGGTGATTATGCTTATATTTTTGGATTATTTCTCTCTTGTTTTTTCACCATTTTCTCCATATTAAAACATTTCTCCTCACTCCGATACTCAGTAATGAGTAGATTCAGTTCATCCGTGTTTCCCTTTCTACCTGCACCAAAGTTCTCCTCTACTTCAGTTGTCATTTCCCTCCTTTTTTTAGTGGCTCCTCTGTGTTGTTCCAGTGTTTCAGTCTGATTTTAAGCTAATAAATCTCTAGAATCCTTATCAAGCTGTTATGCTCTGGTTTTCTGCACATTGGTCCACAAACCCACAACCACACAATAACGATATTATATATCCTTTATAAGTTCAGTTATAGTTCTTAAACCAATATCCTGATATAATTCACAGCTTTAGACTTTCAGGCTTTAGAGTTTTTTTTTCTGTTACATATATATATATATATATATTTTGTTGTCTCTGTGTTTTCCTGCGATGGACTGACGACCTGTCCAGGGCGTACCCCGCCTTTCGCCCGTAGACAGCTGGAGATAGGCACTAGCACTCCTCGCGACCCCACTTGGGATTAAGCGTGTCAGAAAATGGATGGATGGATGGATGGATGGATGGATGGATGGATGGNCTCTGTAATGAAGTCCTTTGCTGCTATTATGAGACAGTGTACTTATATCAAAGGATTTTGGAAAGGAATGTAACATGGTTTGCAGAGACTTAATTTAGTATCTTCATTAAGATATTATGCCAAGGCAAAAAAAAAAAAAATACTCTTTAGAGTTCTCAGGGAAGTGTTTTTACATGAAAAAACAATTATTGATTGTCATAACATGAACAATTAGAGTAAAAAATCTGAGCTGAGCTGCAATCCCTAAATAAAGATAGTTGACAAATTAGGTTAACCTTAAAGACAACACAATCCATTCTGAAGAACGGTAGGACATATTGATGCTGCCGTTGCTCTCAAAAGCTAAAACCTATGAAGAGACATAACATTGTATGCTCCCTGTGGTCAAAATTAACTCAGTTTATTTGGGTAAGGTTTAGTAGTTTTTAGTTTACTAATGTGGATTTACAAAGTTTGTGTGACTGCTGCATATTCTCATAGCAGGAAGGAAAATTGTGTGTGGATTGTTACTCTCAATCTCTGTAACTGTCAATACATTTTCTGTATTGGTATGAAGTTATTTTTTCTTTTACTGTGTCAATTCACGTCAATTCATGAAAGAAAATGCAAATTGATTACTTATTTACCATTTAAAATATAATTTAAGGATTTTTGTTTATTTCTCTTTCTTTGTTTGGGGAGGAAACTGGAAAAATCAACAATGTATCAACAACTGATTTTCCCCAGTTATGTTTTGCTCATATCATGAAGAAATTAAGATGTGTCTATTCTGTGACTGCTCTAGCAGTTAATGTTATGGAGAAACTTGTACAACCTCTTTTAGAGAGGTAAATATCACAATTTACTTAACCATAAAAAAAAATCTTGTTTAGTAAAAGAAATAAAATATATTAAACGTGTCATCGAACTTCTATCAGTATTAAAAAAGTTCAAAACCCATGAAAACTGAAACAAGCAAAAAGACCTAAACACCTGTCAGCCTTTCAGCAATAACCTGTTAGAATTGTGATTAGCATTTCAGCATTTATCTTATTTAATTCTGTTTTTCTGCTAAGTTACTTATAAGTCACCTTTGTTTGTTAGTTTTAATTTTATATTCTTAATTTTAGTCTTTTAGCATTCTACAGGGATTTGCATCTACAGCAGAAACCATTCAAAATTTCCCTACTTTCATTGATGGGCCCTTGGCTGGTCATCCACAATTCCTTTCATCAATCTTTGTTCTAAAATATTCTTTCTGTCATGCTTTGTGGACATTATCATCTAAAGAGAAGCGTCATCTCCTAGTCAGACCCGGAAATCAAGGAAAGGGGGGAAGCAAAAGAAAAAAAAGATGCAAGAGGGGGGTCACTCCAGTGGCTGGAAGTTGGCTGCCATTAAGCTGGTGTTTGACTGGGAAGGACCATTCTGAATGGCTGATATTGTACATCTTGTTGGTAGTCTGCTGCTGCTTACATATGAAAGTGACTCTTTTAGAATGTTAGTTGTTAAATAAAGCTTTTAAAGAATGTAGCTTGCCACCATCAGTGTGTGAGTGTATGCGTGAATGGGTGAATGACTGAATGTAGTGTTAAGCGCTTTGATCAAGTCTCCTTACTTGAAAAAGCGCTATATAAGTACAGGCCATTTACCATTTACCATAAAGAAATTTTAAAGATAGGCAAAAACCATCTGGGGCATTTTAGTAAACTTTAAGGATGAAGACAGAGGAAAGTGGACATTCTCAAAAGTTTGAAATAGACTAAAACAATATTCTTTTATCAATCACAGTTCTACTTGTATTTATAAAAGGGAGCATAACCGCAATGTTTTCCCTCGTCTTGCTAATAACTATTGGTTCAAAATTGAAATGCATGGCAATTTCTCTGGTTACTGCTTACTGACAAAAGCACAAACAGCGACCTCTGTTGTAAGATATTAACTATTACTTTTATGTTAAACATCAGCTCCTCTCCATATGTTGCAAGTGTGACGTAATGGTGTATACACATTTAGTCTTTTGCACTATTTGTTTTAAAACAGTAGAAGTATAAAAGTATCTACAGGAGGTTTATGAAGCATGACTTTTAGAAAACAATTTCTGTACTTTATTCGAATCATACGACAAAAAATAATCTATACTACATTCTAGGGCAATTTGATTACATTTCATTTTTCATTGGAAGTCCACTGATAAAAAAGGCTTTAAAACCTTTTGCACCATAAAAACCACAATGCAACACATCTATCTCTTATAAAATAAACCAGTAGTTTATTTTCTAACTGAAAGTAACACAGGCCAGATATGACTGGGCGGGTGCAGAACAAATGTCTAGAATAAATTTAAAGTAGTGCTATAAATGGTTTAATGGCTTTTCAGTGCATTATAAAAAAAAAGAAAAAAGTGTTTGTTTTTTAGAAATTATGTGCCCTGGCAACTATGTGTTAATGGTGACATGCATAATTACAAAAATAAGACAAAGAACACAAAAACAGGTTGCAGTAAAACGCTGTCTACCCTAGATTTCATTAGATGGAATTCTAGTTCCGAATTCCATCAAAATTTGATTTTAAAGTCTATGTTGCAGAGGGATACTGCAGATGGTTATATAGAACTAAATTAAAAAAAATATAATCAATTGAATTATTTAATTTGTAACCACCCAATTACTCCTATACACAGCACAGTAAGATCTCCTGGAATATCATGGCTGTAATCCTATTTAACAGCAGCAAATAATAAATGACTTTCAGTCATGAAACTTCATGACTCCATCAAAGCCATGGTAGGTGAAGGTCTCCAGGGTGGGGCTACAAGTCTCATGAGCCAAGCACGCCATCCTGTTGCTCTCACAGCTGTCTTCAGTCCCAGGGCTAAAGTATACTGAATCTGTAGAACTGATGGATGGGTCCTCATCAAAGTAGTTATGTGGTCGTAGTATGACTCCACCACCATTACCCACAGTAACAGTGTTGGGGATGTCTTCAGCATGAGGGATATGAAGGAATCCTGTGGTCACCCAAGCAACAAGATCCTGCAGACAAAAAAAGAGATTACATATTTGGAAATGTGATCAACCACGTGAAACAATCAGATTTTGCAGACAAAAAAAAAAAAAAAAAACGCATTTAAACCAGGTTCTAAACTAAAACATATGCTTTTAGTGTTTGCATTATCCATCTATCATCAAGCGTGGCCGCAAAGGGTGCTGGTGCCTATCTCCAGTTGGGGAGAGGCGGGTAACACCCTGGACAGGTCGCCAGTCCATAGCAGGGCAACACAGAGACAAACAGGACACACAACCATTCACACACACACCTAAGGAGAATTTAGAGAGGCCAATATACCTAAAATACATTTTTTTTTTTTTTTTTGTGGGACAAAAGCCAGATTACCCAGAGGGAACCCACGCATGCACAAGGAGAACATGCAAAATCCATGCCGGAAAAAAAACACAGGCTGGGAATTGATCCCGGAACCTTCTTGGTGCAAGGCAGCAGTGCTACTCACTGCTCCACTGAACAGCCCCCTGTTTGCATTATAAACCAAATAATATTCAAACTTACTTGGTCTTCAATACTTTCATTGTCTTCAATATACTTGCTGAAGTCAACAGCCGGACTCCAAACATCATTTTGACTGTAAAGACTACTGCTGGTTTGTTCTGAGTCCTTGTGCTTGGTGATTGCAACCTTATACCTGGAAGAAAACAGAAAATGGTACAAACAGTTTTTTTTTACATTCCTTTTTCAAGAGCTCAGAATGATAAGATAGTAAATGTGTTTCCTAAGTAATGAAGCCATAAGCTTGACTCTCGTCTTTTCCCCTCTGCAATCCACCTGATGACAAAAAAAATAAACAGACAGGATTCTCCCTCTAAAGGTGCTCTCTGCCCACATGCAGTAATCTGCATGAGCACCGCAAGTAGTTCACCGCTCTACATTTCAGATGCACAGTGTTTACAGACTGGAACACATCATCAAATAGGAGGACCTTCAGTTGCATAAAGCTGACACCGCCACTGACGTGAAAAAGCAAATAGACTGAATGGTTTTTGCTTCTTTAGTGCAGGTTTGTAAAAAAAAAAAAAAAAAGATCATACCGCGCTGATTTCAGAGAAAAAAAATAAACTTTTTTTAAGGCAACCAAAAGGAAAACAACCCCCCAATAAACCCCAAAATGAAACAAAAATAAACAAGCCAATTTTTCAAAGCCTCCTCAATTGGGAAAGGAAAAATGTTGTTTGTGTTGATTTGTTTTTTTAGATAGAATCAGTTTTAATTAAAGCCGATTACGTCACCATCCCAGCAGACGTTAGTGTAGCGCTCGTTTCCTGATGTAAAGTTATTGCATAACATCACATATCATTCCTGTGCTGTAATGAATATAACAGTGGGCATGTTCACCTAATTTAGTGGCTGGAATTTTTTTGGAATCTGACTGAATCATCATCTGATTCAGTCAGATTCGGGGGACTAAGTTGTGGTGTAGCATTAACATTGAGTGTAACTTAAATCAAAGTGATTCTGTGTCTTGATTTCGATGGGTTTTAATTTTGTCGCAAAATTTAGGTTTCTCTTCTATTATATATTAATTTATCCCATTACTCACTATAAAAGTTTTCACTCAGCCTGTTCCACCTTGAAGGCCACACCATTCTCTGCAGGATGGTGTTTGTAGACCAGACATAGCTTCTTCCCATAACAAACCAGATTCTTTCTCAAGGTTTATTCATAACATGTTACTGTTTAACCAAAGTGTCTGTAATTTGTTTTGACTCTGGCTACTTTTCGGTTGCTGTAAGTAAGGGGAACAAACGCTGCTCATGCACAACAGGGCAGAATGCTGTGCCATTAGGGCTGTATGATGAACTGTTCTCCCTTTGCAAAGATATGAATAAATGTGCAGACAGAGTGAAATCCATCAATCTCCGTTTATTTAGCGAGGGTAAATAGTTGAATAGTTTTTCCCATGATAATTTGGTGTTGTCAACGCAGGATTCTCCTTGCGATTGTCAGAAGTGTCAGGTACCACCTTGAGGAAGCAGTCTTCCAGCCTCAATACCCCGTTAGAAGGTTAAGGGAGTGAGGACTTCTGGCATCGAGGTCCCTGGAGGTCAGCAGGAGGATCAAAACGAACCATTTCTTTTTGAGACGGTGAGATGGATCTTTTGTCGGCACAATTTAGATTAGATTTCAAAAACTAAATCACAAAACAACAGGTTGTTTACAGATTTAAAGATAATTAGACATCAAATTCTGGAAAATTTGTTTAAACAAAGTCCTCTTCTTCTCCATTAAAATTATAATCTAGCAAGAAACTA
>NW_015151674.1:123153-139595 GCF_000732505.1 Cyprinodon variegatus
TAAAAATATCAGAAAAATCTACTTGAGTACAGTAACGAAGTATTTGTACTTCCCATCTCTGCAAATAAATAATAAAATAATATAAGGCAAAATGTGAACAAGGTCAAAATACTGTGGCTCCACTCCAGTTGCCTGACTTACAGAAGCAGAATCCATACCCTTTAAAAAAAAAAATCCAGAAACTCGCTAATGAGCACCTAAATATGCACATTTGCAAAAAAAACTCTGGCACAATTGCAAATATTACATATCCTTACACATGAGAACCTTTTACGTTCTTGTACATGTATTTTACCTAGAAATTATTCTGAAACTAGGCTCCTACAAAATGATTCCAACTTTCAAAGGCACTTGACAACACAAGAGATCACTTGATAGTTCCAAAACCCGTTCATTTTGGTTTGCTGCTTTGTTTTTGGTTCTTAAAGAACTTTATTTTTGTGTGTATATATTTAGTTTTTAGATAGTGTGATAATGTACAAATTAACCCCTCATATTTGATAAAGACAAGTATAAAGTTATATTTTGGGTTGTAATTGTGATTATATTGTCATATATTAGTGAACCTTGTGGAAGAAAATCTGGATAAATTATAAAATCATTCTAAAGTGGAAATATTTAATGAAAACTAAAAATCTAGCAGCAACACCCAGAGCATCTTAGCAAACAATGTGGAACACTATAGATTTTTAGGTACTATAAGTTAGAAATTGCCCACTAGATCTTGAAGAAACTTTGCGAGGGATACCTGAAGGTGTTCTTTTATCATAATAAAGTTGAATTATTCACAAAAAAAATGTAGCATCAATATTGAGGAAAAATTGTATCAAATTCATTCTGTTGCTTGATCTTGATGGGCTTTAATTTTGAAATTCCACGTCTCAAGGGGCTACACTATAATTTTGAAGTGAAATTGTTTACTGGAAAAAAATTGTATCAATAATGACCGCAACTTACTGTAGATCCAGGTGATTCAGTCTTTTAAGTTTAAGGGCTTTAATTTTGAAATTCCACGTCTCAAGGGGCTACACTATAATTTTGAAGTGAAATTGTTTACTGGAAAAAAATTGTATCAATAATGACCGCAACTTACTGTAGATCCAGGTGATTCAGTCTTTTAAGTTTAAGGGCTTTAATTTTGAAAGCCCTCATTAGATCTGGAATTAACTGAATCACATCTACAGGAGCTGCACTGTCATTCTGATGTGGAATTGTTAACCAAAAAAAATTATTTTAGCATCAATATAGAGGTCAACTGGGATCAAGGTGATTCTGTGGCTTGAATTTGACGGGATTTAATACTGAAATTCAACATCAATGTGTAAGAAACATGGTAAAGAACAGCAGGAGAAGTTGTACTCTAAGTCTGATGTGGAATTATTTATTGACAACAAATAGTGTAGCAGCAACATTAAGTGCAACTTGAATCAAAGCGATTCTATGGCCTGGATTTAATGGGATTTCATTTTGAGGGACAGCTGGAGGAGTTGTACTACAAGTTTGATGTCGAATTACTCACTGAAAACAAGTGGTGTAGCATTAACATTGAGTGTAACTTAAATCAAAGTGATTCCGTGGCTTGATTTCGATGGGTTTTAATTTTGTCGCAAAATTTAGATTTCTCTTCTATTATATATTAATTTATCATATTTACTCACTATAAAAGTTTTTCACTCAGTCTGTTTCACCTTTAAGGCCACACCATTCTCTGCAGGATAGTTTTTTGTAGACCAGACATTGTGTCTTCCCATAACAAACCAGATTCTTTCTCAAAGTTTATTCATAACATGTTACTGTTTAACCAAAGTGTCTGTAATTTGTTTGGACTCTGGCTACTTTTCGGTTGCTGTAAGTAAGGGGAACAAACGCTGCTCATGCAGAACAGGGCAGAATGCTGTGCCATTAGGGCTTCATGATGAACTGTTCTCTCTTTGCAAAGATATGAATAAATGTGCCGACTGAGTGAAATCCATCAATCTCCGTCTATATAGCTAGGATAAATAGGTGAATAGTTTTTTTCCCACGACAATCTGGTGTTGTCAAAGCAGGATTCTCCTTGAGTGATTTTTTCTGTGTCAGGTACCACCTGGAGGAAGCAGTCTTCCAGCCTCAATACCCCATTAGAAGGTTAAGGGAGTGAGGACTTCTGGCATCGAGGTCCCTGGAGGTCAGCAGGAGGATCAAAACAAACCATTTCTTTTTGAGACGGTGAGATTAATCTTTTGTCGGCACAGTTTAATTTAAATTTTTTATAACTAAATTACAAAACAACGGGTTGTAACAGATTTAAAGATTATTAGAAATCAAACACTGGAAAATTAGCTCAAACAAAGTCCTCTTCTTCTCCATAAAAAATCAAATAAATAAATGTAATCTAAGAGAAAAAAACTAACTAAATTAAAGATTAATAGGTTAATCATTTTAATGCACTAAAATGAGTATAATACTAAAGAATATACATACAAAATAAAAGATACATTTTGTTTTGGGGAGCAGAAAGGCAATTCTGTTTTTTTTCCCCACCTGTGAACCAAAAGACCTCGCATAGGAATGCGATGCTCTAAGCACTGAAAGGAAGGTTGTAGGTGCCACCAGAAGGCATTTAATTTTACTGAGACATCGGTATTCTAGAGTGGGTTCCCCCCCAGTTATCCGGGTCGGCACCAAAGGATTGGTGTGTATATTGGAAACCGGTAAATTACCTGTAGATAATGTGACAGATTTGCAGTTCTAGGGCAGTAGAACAAAGGCAAGGTTCCAGGGAATTGTCAACTCCCCAAGAAGAAATTTTTTATTTAATGTTGCAATACAAAAATTTTGAAGATAAGATAAACCAATATGATGAGAAGTAAGAGGCTAAAAAGAAGGTAAGGTAAGAAAATTTACAGATTTGAAAAAATTTTATAAAAATAAAAAGTATTAAAAGTATTAAAATGAGGGATGGATGAGACTTGAAGAAACTCTCAGCTCCAGAGAGAAATGGGTTAAAATAAGAAGTCAAAAAGGCAGAGTTTAAACCTGATACTAAAGATATTTACGCTTTATTATATTTTAAATTTACACTATACTAAGTAATAATAATGAATTTTAATTTCAATGGTGCTTTTAAAGAAACAAAACTCTAAACTTTTACAGGAATTAATAACTCATAGCTAAAAACTATCAAAATTATATATATATAAAAAAAAAGAAAGAACGTAGGGCATAAAATAAGGTGAAATTAAAAGTTTAAAAGAGAAAAAAACTTGTAAAATGAAGGAATTAACCTAATGTTAAATTCCAAAAAACAAAATTCAATTGAGAAAAGCATGTTGATATAAAGGTGTGACAGGTTGACCAGCATGAAAAATCCAATAAAAAATGGGAAGAAGCTTTATAGAGACAAACTCACAAATGATGCCAGTTTTCAGTGAAGCATACAGTATATCAGTCAACAACATAGATCCAGAAGTCAGTAGCAAAGGCAGCTGACTGAGAGCTACTCACACCAGCAACAAATATAAGATTTATTTGCTGTCTTGGTCATGGTGTCAGAGCCTATTCATCACCATAAATTCTGGGAGACTCACGGTTTATAAATAAATGATTGGGTGCAAAATACACCTTAATTTAACCAGATGGATGCAACTCTGCTGTCAAAGCAAAGGTATGACAGCAGTAATATAATATGGTAATCTCCAGTCACTTAACAGACAGTTCAACCAGATCAGAGTCAGAACAGGGCGACAGTGGTGTCGGATGTAGGAGCTTTCCCTGAAATCTAGAGGTTGTCGGTTCAAGCCCTGGCTCTGGCTTTCAGTCTTGTGTCCTTCAGCAAGAGACTTCACCTGCATTGTGTACTGATGGTGGTCGAAGAGCATGATGCCGCCAGTGTGCAGCAGCCTTGCAGTTCAGTGAGCCCCAGGGTAGCTGTGGCTACAATGCAGTTTTTCATCATCATGCACATACATTTGTGAAAGACTAAATGTACAGCAGCAGCTATTCAAAATGGCCCATTGCCAGCCAAATGGCAGCTAACTTCCAGCCAGTGGAGTGACCTTCTCCTGGGCATGAATTTTTTTTTACTCTGACTCCAACCTTTCACTGAATTACAGGGTCTGACCAGGAGATTTGGAAATTTAAATGTCTTATGTCAGAGATCAGGTCATTTACTTATGTTTCTGACGGAGCATTTTGCTTCTAGAGAGCATTCAATTTAGGGCAATCAAAATACTAACAGTATTGATTCTCTGTGTTTAAAAACATATTTTATCATGACCGGGCTTGCTAGACTGAGACACATAAAGATGAACAGCATTTTGCATGCTTTTTATGAACCTAGTCCTATTTACTGCCAAGAGAAAAAAATTGTTTGTAAAAGTAATTTTTCTAAACTTTTATGTAATGTGTTCTAATATTCAAATGATTAAACATTTAGATATTTAGCGACTGATTGATTTGAAATATTCAATTACAGAAACGTCACTCTAGTGATAGATACTCCTTGCATGACTAAAAAAGGAAGAATCCAAACTGCCCTGCTCTAGGGCAGCTAGTGGTCACTTCATTCCATACTTTCCCAAAAGACTACTTTGCTTTTTGTTTCCAGAGGTTCTAAAAGTAGCCTTCATGGGACAGTTTGTTTTGATAGGTGGTGTCATGTTTATTTCTCACTGTTAGCAGGGTGGAGAGAGCAGCATATATCCTCCATGGAGAAGTCATACTATTTTCACATGGGAACATGTGTAGCTTTCTCGACCAATAATAAACCACAGCCCCAATGTCACATTTCACAGCTAAATTGCTAGTTAGACCTAGACTTCGACAACTTTTATTGTAATTTTGTATACAAAAAGTGTATACAAAACGAAACTTCCCCTTGTACAGCTTTCTGACAGTGAATGGGCAGCAGCTTAGCAGCAAAATTAATATTTTTATTCCATAAACTACAGCAGTGATAAAAAAAAAAAAACATGGTGCAGAAACAGATTGATATGGAAGTTCAGAGCATTAATATATATATGGTGCAAATATGCAGTATTTTGGTTTGGTATCATCAGTGTGATACAGAGTCTGTGACTTGATGTGGAATTTTCAGCAGTCTGAAGGCAGTGGAGAAGAAACTGTTGCAGAGTCTGTTGGACCTGCATCATATGCTGCGATGCCTCTTCCCAGAGGCCTGATTATTTAGTCAGTTTAACTTGAAAAAAAAACAACAAATCAATAAAACGTACATGATTGCAAAAATTAGAGCGAAATTATGCAAAGTGAGCAATTAACATGTGCTATCCATGTACATCTACTTTCACTATTGGAATAAAATAGTAACTATTTTATTTTTTTTAGGTGTGCTACTTAAGGAATTCTGCTGGTTCTAGCTATGACATCTGGCAAGAGAAAGGATCCAAAATATTTCTTACTGCAAGAATGGTCATTGTCAGGGAAGCATCCTTCAAAAATCCTGAAGTGCCATTAAGTTTGTACCATTTAGCCTTCACCAACTGTCTTCACCCTCACCTTAGCATAACTACTGTTCACTAGCATTTAAAACAGCTTAATTCCCAGAGCTATGAAGCTACAAAAAAGAGCAAATATTTTGTCTTAAAAACAACACAGAATTTGTTGTGGGTGAAAAAAATCTTAAACAGCTGTTAGATTTTAGTAAATGTCATCACAATATTCTTTTAGGAAGGCCCAAACAAGCTGTAATTAGTAGGGAAACAGCTGGTTTCAATCTTATTTGTCCAAAATATTTCAGTTTGTTAATGTTAACAGTGAATCCTTCTCAAGCTCCGGTGTTACTTGTGATAAGTCAGATTTTTTTTTTTTTTTACCATACATATGCTTCAAATTTGTAAAATTATCTGACAGGATGGGATTCGTTTTCACTGTTGTGCTGTTGTTGCATAGCTATATTTGTCCATATTCTGATCTTATTATTATTTATATCCAATATCAGCTCTTTGATGGCTGTCATAGCTTTACTTGTGAGGACCAGCATACTCTCTCATTAAATGAACTGCCACATTGCCACACCAAAACACACATAAAAACCTGGCTACCTACTGGTGCTTTAAGGTTGCACCTTTAATATTAGGCTCCTGTCTGTTGGCAACATTGTTTGGTTCAAATCAAAGGCAGCGCCAAGTCAGCTTGCCAAATATAAGGGTTGTCAGTTGGCAGAAGTTACATCATCTTCATTTGACTTTAAAATGTTCACTTGTGGTTTGTGTTTGGATTTACCTGATAACTCTATAGAAAGGAATGCAAATGGAAATTATATTCTAAAAAAACTGACTTATAAGGGGAAATAAGGGATGAGAATGAGGGGAGGGGCTTAGTCTGTGTAAAAAGGCCTGTTTGCGAGAGGGCGGCCATTTTGAGGCTTTGCTGGAACAACTGGAGGGAGCCTCTGGCTGTAAGGGTTCTGCCCTCTGTTTAAGTTTATTTTTAGTTTCTTATATTTGTAGCTTTTTCTAGTATTGTTTTGTTCTAGAGTTACTCTCTGTTCCTCCCTTGTGTTTGTTCTCTTCCCCCTCGGCTCCCTTCTTGAGGCTTCCATCCACACCTGTTCCTTGTCGGCTCATTAGTCCAATCTTTGTTCTGTCTCCTATATATACTCTCCAAGTGCAGTTCCTCAGTGCTGGGTCCTCGTCTTTTCCTCACTTCCTAAATGAGTTTTCCCCTGAAGTTTTCTAGTTTTTAGTTCCTTGTATTTTGTACTTTGGCTTTTGGATTTTTGCCTCAGTGAACTTGCTAAATCTTCAAGACTCACCTCTGCCTCCTGATCTCTGCATATGGGTCCTCAAAATGTCAACCCAACTGTTTGGTCCTCTGCATTTGGGTCTGAACCTTAGTAAAATCATGACAGCCTGTTCCTTTCTGAATGGTGTGCCGGAACTGTATTTAGACTCCTAGATCTCTGAGCCTGTCTGTTCCTGTTTTTATTTGTTTGCCTGACCTGGCTTCAGACTCCTGGACCTCTGAGCCTGTCTGTTCTAGCTCTGATCTGTCCGCCTGACCTGTCTTCAGACTCCTGCTTGTTCTCCATTCTCCGGGGCTGCCGCATCTGAGACACTTTGGGTGGCGCCCTCCTCATCTTGTTGTCAGCCCACAAGCTGGATTCTACCTCGTTTTCTGGCAATGGACTGAACTTGTAAACCATGTTAGTGACTCATGTTCATAATCTTCCTCTGTTAGATTTATGCGGTCAATATCCTGTGTTTCCTCTCTCCAGAGTTTCCTGCCTCAGACGCCCTAACCACCGCTACTCCATCCACCAGTCCTAAATAAACGTTTTTTGAGTAATCTCACCATCTGTCTTGTCTGAATACTGGTCCTTCTTTTCTGAGTTGTGACAACTTCTTAGTAATGATAGACTGATATTAGGCCAACAGATATTTTTGGCCAATTTCTGTATTTTTAGTTTTATTTTCTTTGAAACAGTATCAGCCAATATTTACTCGTGTTCACCAAATTATTAGTGCATTCAGCAGCAAACCTCAAAAGTGGGGGTATTGCTGTCCGCAATACATTTATTAATACCGGTAAGTAAATAAATAAACAAAAACTCAGAAGCACATGTCGGGAGATTGGCTAGACTCCAAAATAAATAAAAAATCAATGGTATTGGCATCGGCTTGAAAACACCTATAGTGGCCATTCTCTACTCCTTAACCAGCATTCAGACAGCTATAATAATTATAATAATAATTAGTATTAAAACACTATGTATTTATATTATTTATGTTTCTATGTATGTATATATTTTAATGTCCATTCCTACCTTGCCCAGGACATAGATCTCTCCTCAGCTTGACTCTCCGGTAGATGTTCTCCTGCAAAGCTGTAAACCTGCAGTTTGTAGGACCGTTGATGGCCCCAGCGGTTTTTTTTTTTGCTGGCAATGTGAAGGTAGCGAGGTGTCTTGCTATTATGACGTAGGGCTGCTTCCTGTGAAGAGGTTACAGAAGTCCCACAGTAAAAATTCTAGAAATAGTTTACACAAATTTAAAAGGAAAGCTGGGATAACACAAAAAATCAAGTATAAATAATGCATTCCTTCAAAATTATGTTGAAGATTTAACTCCCCTTATTTACACATACCAGAAAACCAGTCAGTTCTAAATTTGGGGCAATTTGCTAAACCTGGAAGTTACATGCCTTGGCCCCCTAGTGGTCATATACAGTTCTTGGTAAGTTATTCAGCCTCCTTGAAGTTTTGGGGAGTGGTGGCCTAGTGGCAGCCACTTGGGTGTCGAAGAATCTGAGTTCAAGACCCACACACTCCCACGGACTGCCACTCTGGGTCCCTGAACAAGACCCTTAACCCTAGACTGCTCCACAAGTGAAATTGCTGCCAAAGATGGATCAACAAAGTATAAAAGTCAATTAATATTACATCATTTATTTGTTTTTCAAATAAATGTTGTGCAATTTTATCAGCAAATTTTGAATATATCAATAACAAAAAATTAAAGTTATAGTTCAATAATATGTCACTCAAATCAAGGGTAAAACCAAGTAATAATCTTTAGTTAATCAAAAAAGTAAAAAAAAACAACAATCCATTGGACTTTGTTTCCAAGTCTAAAGACGTTTCGCTTCCCATCCAGGAAGCAGTCATGTAACCAGGCCACCCTGACCTGGTTAAAATGCTCAGTAAGAAGCTAATGGAAAAAGACGAACAAGGGCACATTACTTTAAAAAAAAACTTACAGTAAACTTGTTCCTGGGCCCTGTGCTGCGTTGTGACCAATGATCTGACAACATCTATGTAACGATCCAGAATACCCCCATCCCATTGGTCGAGCCAAGTGTTGCTCACAGAGAGACAACAGAGCAGTATGGGGGACGAATGGAATTATTTAAATTCTGACTCTGCAGGAAAAGGAATCTATCTGAACTATAAGTTCACATTCATTATAAATGAATGTGAACTTATAGTTCAGATAGTTTATGAGTATCAAGAAAACAGACTTTTACAAATTCTATGATGTTATACATTATATAGTGGATTCCATTGTAATAGCCCAATTCAAAGTTCCAATATCTTTGCCTAACATATATCAAAGAAATTTTGAAGATATTCCAATTAGCTTTGTATAGTGGTCAAATGTAAAGTCTGCTGACTTTTCCCTTGCGCTGATTACAATGGCTCTCAAATTGTTTTCAATAAACAATCATTTTATTAAGCACAATTTGAGTTTAAATTAAACTTTCTTCTAAAACAAACATTGAAAAAACATATGGTTTAGTCTTGTTAGCAACAGTGGCAGGCAGCTAACAACACTTGCTAAACAGAAATTATAGTAGTTCCTGTAATCAAGAAAAAAATAAGATAAACACACACAAATCAATAAAAGACATAAAAAAAGACTGACCTGTTCTGTTTTGAGCTGTTTTTCCACCAGCTGAGGTACCATCGCGTAATGATCAGGCATCCAAGGCAAAGAAACGTTGACAAATTCCATGTCTTTGACCTGGAATACATTCTCCCTACCTGCAAAGGAAAATTAAATATGTTATTACTTTGGATATACTGAGCCCAAGGCTCAACTTTGAGTCACTGTTGGCAGTTTATAACATTATTTTAACTGTGAGAACTTGTACAGTGCAGTACTAACAGCAAGATACCAAGCAGTGTCCAAAAAAAAAAACAAATCACCCAGTGATAACTTCATCACAACAAAACCATGAAGTGCGGTAATTTTAAAGCAGCACTAAAAACCTTTCAGTTTTGGTCAATTTTACCACCTCCCTGCGGATAAAATCTGTATGGGTTTGCCTGAAAGAATAATAATTGGGGANGGCCTGGATCGGTTTTTCAAGGGTAGTGTAAATGGGGCTATAATGTAATCTTTGTGAATGAATGAATAGGCTAGAATGGTTCTAAGGGTCCTTCTGATAAACTGGAGGGAAGCATGGATAACTGGCTGTGTGTTTATGAGGGGTAAATGCAGGAGTAAATGGGTGAAAGACAGGTTATATATTTTTCAGTTTGCCAAGCCATCACAGGCAAACTCAAACAAACATCCAGATGTTTACAGGCAACCCAAACCTAACGTAAGATACCAAACCGATTTTTACAATAGGGGAAAATTAGTTATAGACACTTCTGTCATGATCTTGGCCCTGATGACTGGATTGGTTAGTCATTGCACCTGCTCCTTTCTCTATTTAAGGTGATCGCATCCAGTCATCAGGACCAGATTATTCTCGTTCTCTCTAGCCTGCGGTGAAAGTGTTTTTAGAGTTCCTTGGAGTTTCTGATTTCCTGACCTGTTCTGCCTCTTAACCCCTGAGCCTGCCTGTGTCAGGACTCCTTCCTATGTGTTTGTGTTTCTGTGTTTGTCTCCCTTCCTCCACCAGGAGGCGCCTAGCTCTGGTCCGCCTCCTCACACACCTGCTGATGGTTTCCTCGTTAAGCTGCTGACTGCCACTACCTCAACGCCAGAGTGTACTCTAACCAAGCTCAGTTTTGCCGAGTCAAACTGAGTTCTAGTCAACCTGAGTTTTAACTTTGTTTTTTGTCTTTGCCTCTCGGCAGGAAGTCATCCTGCAAACTGGAGCTTTTTCTGACCTTCTCTCCCTGGAAGGATCAACTGAGCTACAAACTGAGCTGGGGTTCAAATAGGAGGTTTTTTATCCAGTTTCGTTATCATCATGTCTTCTTCTCAGAGCTTCGCACTGAGAAAGGGATTTATCTCCACTACGACCCGTTAAAGTCCCGCAGGAAATCTGAGTGGCAGTTAGTTTCTCCGTTCACCTATAACAACCGCATTCTGGGTAAACCCTGTTCCGCCCTCCACCAAATCAGACAAACACTGGAACAACAGCATACAGACTGGAGTCAAGGATTCAACAACTTTTTTGGAAACGTGAGTCAGCAACCTAATCCTCTTCTCAAAGTTCACAAGTCAAATTTCCCACTGAGCCTGAACTAACCGCTGTGTCTTCCCCTCAGTTTTCAGTTCCGGTTGAGCAGTGTTCAGAGCAACACTTCTCTCTTAATTATATCTTCAATAAAACCTGTTAAACATTTTCTCCTGGTCTCCCTGTTTGGTCCTCTGCATTTTGGGTCTGAACCTAAGTAAAATCATGACAGCCTGTTCCTTTCTGAACGGTGTGCCGGAACTGTATTTAGACTCCTAGATCTCTGAGCCTGTCTGTTCCTGTTTTTATTTGTTTGCCTGACCTGTCTTCAGACTCCTGCTTGTTCTCCATTCCCCGGGGCTGCCGCATCTGAGACACTTTGGGTGGCGCCCTCCTCATCTTGTTGTCAGCCCACAAGCTGGATTCTACTTTGTTTTCTGGCAATGGACTGAACTTGAAAACCATGTTAGTGACTCATGTTCATAATCTTCCTCCGTTAGATTTATGTGGTCAATATCCTGTGTTTCCTCTCTCCAGAGTTTCCTGCCTCAGACGCCCTAACCACCGCTACTCCATCCACCAGTCCTAAATAAACGTTTTTTGAGTAATCTCACCATCTGTCTTGTCTGAATACTGGTCCTTCTTTTCTGAGTTGTGACAACTTCTTAGTAATGATAGACTGATATTAGGCCAACAGATATTTTTGGCCAATTTCTGTATTTTTAGTTTTATTTTCTTTGAAACAGTATCAGCCAATATTTACTCGTGTTCACCAAATTATTAGTGCATTCAGCAGCAAACCTCAAAAGTGGGGGTATTGCTGTCCGCAATACATTTATTAATACCGGTAAGTAAATAAATAAACAAAAACTCAGAAGCACATGTCGGGAGATTGGCTAGACTCCAAAATAAATAAAAAATCAATGGTATTGGCATCGGCTTGAAAACACCTATAGTGGCCATTCTCTACTCCTTAACCAGCATTCAGACAGCTATAATAATTATAATAATAATTAGTATTAAAACACTATGTATTTATATTATTTATGTTTCTATGTATGTATATATTTTAATGTCCATTCCTACCTTGCCCAGGACATAGATCTCTCCTCAGCTTGACTCTCCGGTAGATGTTCTCCTGCAAAGCTGTAAACCTGCAGTTTGTAGGACCGTTGATGGCCCCAGCGGTTTTTTTTTTTGCTGGCAATGTGAAGGTAGCGAGGTGTCTTGCTATTATGACGTAGGGCTGCTTCCTGTGAAGAGGTTACAGAAGTCCCACAGTAAAAATTCTAGAAATAGTTTACACAAATTTAAAAGGAAAGCTGGGATAACACAAAAAATCAAGTATAAATAATGCATTCCTTCAAAATTATGTTGAAGATTTAACTCCCCTTATTTACACATACCAGAAAACCAGTCAGTTCTAAATTTGGGGCAATTTGCTAAACCTGGAAGTTACATGCCTTGGCCCCCTAGTGGTCATATACAGTTCTTGGTAAGTTATTCAGCCTCCTTGAAGTTTTGGGGAGTGGTGGCCTAGTGGCAGCCACTTGGGTGTCGAAGAATCTGAGTTCAAGACCCACACACTCCCACGGACTGCCACTCTGGGTCCCTGAACAAGACCCTTAACCCTAGACTGCTCCACAAGTGAAATTGCTGCCAAAGATGGATCAACAAAGTATAAAAGTCAATTAATATTACATCATTTATTTGTTTTTCAAATAAATGTTGTGCAATTTTATCAGCAAATTTTGAATATATCAATAACAAAAAATTAAAGTTATAGTTCAATAATATGTCACTCAAATCAAGGGTAAAACCAAGTAATAATCTTTAGTTAATCAAAAAAGTAAAAAAAAACAAAACAATCCACTGGACTTTGTTTCCAAGTCTGAAGACGTTTTGTTTCCCATCCAGGAAGCAGTCATGTAACCAGGCCACCCTGACCTGCTTACATGATTGACTGCTGACAGCACTGATTTCTTAGGTAGTAAAATACAACAGGGCTGGGATCTGTTTTGCTACCCGAGGAACTGAAAAAACTGAAAAATTAAACAAGCTTTTATCAACCAAATAGCAAGTTTTTCTTCTGTGTTTGAGTTCACCTTCAGCTTTGACACATATCAAAACCAAGCAGAGGAACATCCTGTATGCAGGAACAGCCTGGGATCAGCTGGTTTTCACACTGAGCTATCGGAGCTCAACAAAGCAGCTCAGGTGTCTTCATGAAAACAAATAAAAGAATGAAGTCAGTCTGACTATAAATTTTGTTCTTCATTTTGTTCCCAAATCATCAAGTTTAAATGTAATTATAACAGAGTTACTTTGAGGAGCTCCAGTTTTATAAATAGGTGTTTATATTATGATTTAAATTTGTATTGATTTAGATTACTTACTAACTTCCAGGCAAAATACTTATGTAGTTTTTATTTGAGATGGAAAGTATACATTTATAAAAATGTAATTCTCAAATTAAAAGATTAAGTAAAATAGTCTTTATTTTAGTTACTATAAGTTCCACTTTTGGACAATCAATTTTGACTGAGAGGGTTACTCATGCTATGAAAACATTTAGTGTGTGCGTGTTTTTTTATACCTTACTTGCATCTTTTTTTTATGGCACCACAGGTGGGAAGGGCTTTATAAATCTGTTACTTTTCTGCATTTGGCTGCGTCCTCCTCCTCCAGCGCTTTTCTTTTTTTTGTCTCTCTCCCTCTCTGCACCGCCCTCCCTCTTCCATTTACCGCATTCGAAGACCGGGTCCATTGCATTTTATCCTCACTTGCACCACTTGATAGCTTCACACACCACAGCAGCCAACACCAGACACATGTCACACACCCCTTCCTCCACACGCTGCTGTCTGTGTGGTTAATACACACTGTTGGGGTGGGTTTTAATTGAAATAAATCAATTGGTTTCCCTTCTCACATGCTACTGGCCTAAGTGGTCTGGCCTATCTCTCTGATAGGCCAGACCACTGCGGCACCGGAAGACTTACTATAAAAAGAAAAAAAGAGAGAGAGTGACGCAGGCTAGCAGGCCAATCCCAGGCCGGGGTTCTGTCAGATGAGCATAGCTTGTCGGACAAGCATAGTCTAGTCAAAACCTTTAGTTTATCCCTATAGTTTTGTATGAAAAACAGCCTTTAAACTACCTAAACTGGCATGTATCCCTTTAGTCATGTACAAAAAACTATTTAATTACTTTTTTTTTTTTTTTGGAGCGTATGGGGATCTGACCTTAAATTCTTTTTTGTACATACCTAAAGGGATACCCGCCCCTTGAGGTACTTTATAGTCTATTTTACATACTAAAGGGATAAACACAAATCTGATGTCCAGCGCATGCATATTAACTAATAGTATGCTGGTTTGACGAGGTATATTCATCTGACAGAACACCGGTGCTTCAGGAATACTCCCGGTTCACCCTAAGCCAGTCCGGGTATTTTAGTGACTAACAAAAGCTGCCAAAATACAAATTTTTAACACAGCTGTCAGCCTAAATCAGAGCTGAGTGGAGTAAGGGTCTAAGTCACATAGGATTGCCAACCGTCCCTTGAAAAACGGAATTGCTCCGTATTTAGGAATAGAAGTAGCTGTCCTGTATTTAGGGGTAAAGGAATGCACATTGTCCCATATTACTGTGAGAGTAAAAAATACTCAGTAAAAAGCTAATGGAAAATGAAGAACAAGGGCACATTACTTAAAAAAAAAACTTACTGTAAACTTGTTCCTGGGCCTGTGCTGCATTGTGACCAATGATCTGACAACATCTATGTAACGATCCAGAATACCCTTATCCCATTGGTCGAGCCAAGTGTTGCTCACAGAGAGACAACAGAGCAGCATGGGGGAGGAATGGAGTTATTTAAATTCTGACGCTGCAGAAAAAGGAATCCTGTCAGTCCAAAGGAACAGCAGAGAGATGGATGGAGGTTCTTCAGGCTGCTGACCTTCCCATCATCCAAGCTGCTGTGTCCTTTGTTCTCAGCACCCCATGTTCCACTGGTTTTGCGGAGAGGATTTTCTCCTTAATCAACAACAAATGGACTGATGTGCAAACAAATGTTCCACTGAATTAATTAAAACTGAGCTTATTGTCAGTGTCAAATATGAATTGCCTCCTCAGAGTTTTACTCTGCAGTTCTCAAAGAATATACAACTCCTCACTCCTGCAAGAGCTCAGAGGAAATACAAGTGGAAAAGTAGGCTATCGCTACAATATGTAGCATTGAGCTAATGATCTGTTTTATAACTGTAGCCTACAGTCATTGCATTTAAGGCACAAATATGTTTACAAGTTTGCTATTGCAACAAAAACATGCACTATTTATTTATTGTTTTATATTCATTTTTACAGTCAATGCAGTCAATGCAATGAGTCAATGCAATCAGTAGCAGTTTTCCTTAGAAAACTTTGAATCAATTTGACTGTATGATGTTATACATTGTATACATTGTTTTACATTGTATAGTGGATTCCCTTGTAATAGCCCAATTCAAGTTCCAATATCTTTGCCTAACATATATCAAAGAAATTTTGAAGATATTCCAATCTGAAAGAAACCTTTCAATTAGCTTTGTATAGTGGTCAAATGAATTAAAGTCTGCTGACTTTTCCCTTGCGCTGATTACAATGGCTCTCAAATTGTTTTCAATAAACAATCATTTTATTAAGCACAATTTGAGTTTAAATTAAACTTTCTTCTAAAACAAACATTGAAAAAACATATGGTTTAGTCTTGTTAGCAACAGTGGCAGGCAGCTAACAACACTTGCTAAACAGAAATTATAGTAGTTCCTGTAATCAAGAAAAAAATAAGATAAACACACACAAATCAATAAAAGACATAAAAAAAGACTGACCTGTTCTGTTTTGAGCTGTTTTTCCACCAGCTGAGGTACCATCGCGTAATGATCAGGCATCCAAGGCAAAGAAACGTTGACAAATTCCATGTCTTTGACCTGGAATACATTCTCCCTACCTGCAAAGGAAAATTAAATATGTTATTACTTTGGATATACTGAGCCCAAGGCTCAACTTTGAGTCACTGTTGGCAGTTTATAACATTATTTTAACTGTGAGAACTTGTACAGTGCAGTACTAACAGCAAGATACCAAGCAGTGTCCAAAAAAAACAAATCACCCAGTGATAACTTCATCACAACAAAACCATGAAGTGCGGTAATTTTAAAGCAGCACTAAAAACCTTTCAGTTTTGGTCAATTTTACCACCTCCCTGCGGATAAAATCTGTATGGGTTTGCCTGAAAGAATAATAATTGGGGAGCAGTGGGCTGTCATTGTGCAGCTCCTGGGGAGCAGTCTGGGGGTTAGGGGTCCTGCTCGGGGACCCAGAGTGTCAGTCCGTGGGAAACAGGCTTGAACTCAGGACCTCTGGAACCCAAGCACAATGCCCTAACCATTAGGCCACCAATCCCCTTAAGAAGATAGCATTTCCAACGAGGAACAGCGTAGTAAAGACCATAGCGTGGTATAATCACCTGCAGTTGGATTGAAGAAAATTCTTTTTTAAGTGGTTGTGTGGAATATGTATAATGATGAGGTCATTGTGGCCAAAC
>NW_015151674.1:141392-142997 GCF_000732505.1 Cyprinodon variegatus
CTTCTGCATGTGGGTCAGAGCTCTAGATAAAATCATGACACCGTCTTGTCATCGACTGATGTGCTGATGAGTTTTAAGCAGAAACAGACAAGCATAATGTAATTTTTGATAATTTCACAGTAAACAACACTTATTATTATTAGTATTATTCAACACTTCTTGAATATCAGCCCTACACAGTTTGCATGAAATATAGTCTCTTAAGGAAATTCGTTCATTATAATGAATGGGGAAAGTGGGAGGTGACTTATGCTTTAAAGCAGTCTGCACATTTTTAGTTGTTTGTGATGCAGGGTTACTGCCACCGTCCTGAAGGTTGCTTTGTGCTAATGAAAGCGATACAGACGCCTCAGGCCCCAACAGAGGTGTCATTCAACTAGCTGTAAGTCGACATATAATCACAATAATTATACAATATTATACATATAATATTTTATGAAGGTGTTGGTTTAAGCAATAATAACAGCATTATTTTTACCTAATTTTACTAAACATAACTGAGAGACAGCAGCAATACGCAAACATTTAACATGCACATCTTCTAAATTCAAACAGTAATTCAAGACTGTTCCCATGCTTGGAATGAAGATGGGATCAAAGTCTGTTTAAGTCCCATTGTGAAAAACAACCCTTCCGAAGCCAGAGACGTAGCAGGCACAGACAAGTACACACTCTCTGAGGAAATCTGTTTTCATTAGTTTTACATCAGTCCATGCAATCGATCTGCAGGGGTAGATTTAATTTTTTATTAGGTGTTCTGATATAAGAGTTGCTGTAACTAGATAAACTGTCGAAACGGAGACTGAAAACCTATAAACAACTCAGCAATAGCATATTTCAGCAAGTGCAGCTTAGGTATTAGAGCTTCCATCACATTTCAGCAGTAAACTCAAGGGTTTGTGGATCTGGCAGTTCTGTGAAGGCTCTGTCTGACAAGAAAGAAGATATTGCTAATCTTTGTTCAAGTACTTGCTGGGACATATAAGTAGAATTCCACCTTGTGCAGCAGCACTCGACTAATTGTGTTGTTGTGATGTGATGGAAATGCGAAACCAAATGGCTGGCAGATGCAACAAAGTGATCAATGTGCTGAAGCTTGAATCCACCGTTTGTGGCTTGCTGCAGTGAATTTGCAAAACAAGGCTGAGAGTCCCATGACCCATGATCAGTGTTGGCGCAACAGCGTTGCTTGTGTTGTCATGAACACAGGCTGTGACTTTTCCACTGATCCCACAGTAGTCAAAAGAGGTGAAGAGCACACTGGTGAAGTTTTCAGCTGTGTGCCGCTCTGGCATTGCTTTGGTTTGCAGTACAGATATCCGTAATTTCATAATGTAATGACAGTGTATTGTTACCTATGATTCAGTTGTTAGTTCTGTCAATGGTTAAAGACACTGTGCAGCTCATTCATTTCATCATCAAGATGTTTCTCAAACATTTCTGTAAATGTTTTTTCTCGGTGGAACTGAGAACTCTGGCTCAACAAATGCCATCAACTCTTCATATTTAATGAAGCGGATGGGGAGCATGTCTGTTGCAATCATCTTTGAGACAAGGGACAGCATCTTCTCTGCACATTTGTCATTACATGTGCATCTTCTAGAG
>NW_015151674.1:144636-145127 GCF_000732505.1 Cyprinodon variegatus
CCGCCGCTTTCACCGCTTTCCGCCCTCACAGGAGAGTGTTTGGTTGCAATGAAGCTATGATCTGAAAGCTGTGCTCACTGAGTTTACACTGTACCTCTCTTTTTCTTGTTTTTTTTTTATTTATTTTTTTTATAGTTCCTCATGGGGCTTTTTGATGACTGCAGCAGTAATCTCTCCATTGGGGCTGTGTCCGAATGTCCGCCCTAATCACTACATAGGATTTGCTCTCTTCATCCTCTGACATGGGAGCTGGCTCGGAGCTCGTCTGCCTGGCTGTGTGTTTCCTGGACGGGGCGGCCTTGTACAGCTGCTTTTTGTATCTCTGCTTCTGTCTCCTTGAACCCCAGTCGGCCTCAGCAGATGGCCGCTCACAAGGAGCCTGGTTCTGCTGGCGGTTTCTTCCTGTTAAATGGGAGTTTTTCCTCTCCACTGTCGCTACAAGAATGCTTAGTGTGAGGAACTGCTGAAGAGTCAATGAGTCAATGCAATCA
>NW_015151674.1:146597-148197 GCF_000732505.1 Cyprinodon variegatus
GGTATTTAAAGCTGAACCTCTGGAACAGCACTCCAGTGATGAGAGCCGTTCCACATCAGGGAGAGGAGGCACTCTGCCTTGATATAGCTTATGTGTGGAAGACTCTGAGGAGAGTCAACCCAAGAAAGGCCCCAGGCCTGATACCATACATGGGCGGGTGTACAAGGAGTGTGCAGGTCAGCTGGCTGGTGTCCTCACAGATGTTTTTAACACCTCGCTGGACCAATCCATAGTGCCAGCATGCTTTAAGTCTGCCTCTCTTATTCCGGTCCCAAAGAAGCCTCAGGTCACCACATTCAATGACTAACAGCATGCTGCACTGACTGCCATCATGATGAAGTGCTTTGAAAGGCTAGTTAAAGGACAAATCATCTCCAGTCTCCCCCCAACACTCCACCCGTCCCAGTTTACCTACCAACGGAACCACTGCAATGAAGAAGCCATCTTCTCTACTCTTCACCTGAGCCTGGCACACCTGGAGGAGAAGAACACCCACGTGCGGATGCTGTTCCTGGACTTCAGTTAAGCTTTTAACACAATCATACCACAGCAAACTGGAACAGCTGGGCTTCAATACCCCCCCTTTCCCTCCCCCCCCCCCCCCCTCCTGCCTCTACTGTGTGTGTGTAAGAAAAGAAGCTGAGCAGTGATCAGACAGTCAAGTAGTAAAACAAAAAATCGTTTAAAATAAAAGATTGTTCACAAGTCTGATATCGCGGGTCCAAGTCCAAGTCTGAAGTCCTTCAAATGAAAGTCTAAGTCAAGTCTGAAGTCTAAATATGTGACTTAGGTTGAACTCCAGTCCCAATCAATGCCTTGTACTGAATGGTCCAAAGACTCTAACACTAGGGTGATGAAGCCTTTTCAGTAGCACCACCCTGACTATGGAACCTGGACCTTTATGGCATCACAAATTGGGCCTTAGGAAAAGACAATTGTTTAGAACGTTTTTTTTGTTTGTTTGTTTGTTTGTTTCTTAGCACATTTCTCTCTAATGTTCTGTGATCATTAAATAAATAAAATCACTGTATTGGGTTGAATTGAATTGGACCAAAGACAAGTAAATGTGCTAAAAAATAAAGCAGCCACCATCAAAAATAAACATTAAATAAAGATATTGAAAATTGCATCAAAGTGAAAAAAACATCAGCAAGAACAGATATTACTGCACCAGAATACATATATTCCAACAACAAACCAAAGTATCAAAATAGTCTCCATACATCCATGCACTACAGTATATTCCTACTTTATTTACTAATCTCATGGAGGTAGGGATGAATTAATATTTGTATCTGTTAATTTTGCAAATAGGCACCATTTGCCAAAAAGTAGCAGTTCCCATACTTGATGTTCACATGTTTAATGTTCAATTCTAAAAATGAACACTGAATGTAGGTAAATCTGCTATTGTTATGATCACTCACTACCCTGATAGCTAGAGGTGAGTATTGGCATGAGTGTTGCGATTCAATACATGTCGCGATACTTGGGTCACGATACGATATTATCACAATATTCCAGTATCACTATATATTGCCATATTTTCCCCAGCTATCAAAATCAAATGATGAGATAAAACAGCAAGTGCTGTATATTT
>NW_015151674.1:151593-153137 GCF_000732505.1 Cyprinodon variegatus
GGTCGCTACAAGCATGCTTAGTGGGAGGAATTGCTGAAGAGTCAATGACTCGATGCAATCAACTGGTTTTCCTTAGATAGAAAACTTTGAATCAATTTGACTGGATGATCTGGTGAACTGTAAAGTGCCTTGAGATGACTTGTGTTGTGAATTGCGCTATAGAAATAAACTGAATTGAATTGAATTGAATAGGGCACTATATAGTGGGTACACCATTTTAGATGAGTGTCCGAACATCTAGTGGATGAACAAGTAATGGATTCGAAATTTCCCACAATGCATCTTGAAAAGTAGTGATCTTCCATGGTCACTAGATGAACAGCTATATCTTGGAATGCTTTGACTTAGACAACTTTTATTGTTGTTTTGTGTACACAGAGTGTGTAGAAAATAAATTTCATCTTCTACAGCTTTCACAAACATTTCCATTCTTTAAAGTGCAGCACTGATCAAATGTAACCGGTGTTGAAGAAAAAAAAAAATAGAACAACCAAACCCCGCACTGATACGGACATTCAGAGCATTAAATATGTATGGTGCAAATATGCAAAATTTTGGATTGGGGTTATCAGTGTGATCTGGAGTCAGTGACACGATTAAGACAGTACAGTACAGCTGTCTGAAGGAGTTGGGAAATAAGCTGTTTCGGAATCTGCTGGACTTGCATCAAATGCTGTGAAGTCTCTTCCCAGAGCGCAGCAGGGAGAACAGTCTATGGTGGGGGTGTGAGGAGTCATTGATTAAATTACAGGCTGGAGACATGCAGCGCTGGGATGAAATGTTTTTTTTTGGAGGGAAGAAGAGCCACGATGGTCCTCTCTGCTGTTCTCACGACTCTTCTTACTTTCTTCCCGTCTACAGCGCTGCAGCCTCCACACCACACAGGAAGACAGCTGGTCGGAACGCTTTCTATGGTGCTTCTGTAGAAGGTGGGGAGGATAGGTGGGGGCAGGTGGGTTCTTTTCATCCTCCACAAGAAGTACATGCGATGATCTCCTTGGTCTTCTCCACTTTCAGGATCAGGCTGTTATCTTTGCACCAGCCCACTAGCTGCTCCACCTCCTCTCTGTAGTCCTGGTCGTTTTCGTCTCTGATGAGGCCCACCAACGTGGTGTCGTCTGCAAACTTCACCATGTGATTCGTGGTGAACCTGGGGATGCAGTCATGTGTCATCAGGGTGAACAGCAGGGGGCTCAGGACGCAGCCCTGAGGGGAGCCTGTGCTTAGGATGATGACTCGGACTAACTGAGGTCTGTTTTTGAGGAAATGTCTAACAGCCAATTACAGAGGGGTGTGCTGAAGCCCAGCTGTTCCAGTTTGCCTATCAGATGCTGTGGGATGATGGTATTTAAAGCTGAACCTCTGGAACAGCACTCCAGTGATGAGAGCTGTTCCACATCAGGGAGAGGAGGCACTCTGCCTTGATATAGCTTATGTTTGGAAGACTCTGAGGAGAGTCAACCCAAGAAAGGCCCCAGGCCTGATACCATACATGGGCGGGTGTACAAGGAGTGTGCAGGTCAGCTGGCTGGTGTCCTCACAGA
>NW_015151674.1:158182-159720 GCF_000732505.1 Cyprinodon variegatus
GAAAGTTGTGGATAAAAGTGCAACAGTGTGCAAGCATTGTGCAACACGTTTTGTTTATGCTAACAGCAACATGACCAACATGTCATGCTAACCCCGAAATCCCACATACTCTGCTCCGCTCCGCCCCGCTGCGCACCAGAGCGCCTGCACAAAGCAAAGCCTACAGCCTCCACTGTGGCTCCCGTCTGCTCCGCTCTGAGTTCCTTGGAGATCCAGGAGGGCATGCGCGAGATGATTAAATTCAAAGCAGCAAAACATGCGGAAATGATCCAGGGTCTCCGCGAATCATTAAAAATAATTACAAGTCATTAATTTTTTTGGATTTTTTCATTAATTTCAAAATAAATTTTTTTTTATTAATTTTTATTATTTTTTTTATTTTTCGGTGTAACAATAAACATATACCGAACCGAAAACCGTGACCACGAAACCGTGAACCAAACCAAACCGTGGATTTTGTGAACCGTTCCACCCTTATTCTGAACATTTGCAGCAAATGGACTGATCCAATGTGGTGGACACTGAAGGGGGGGCTGAGTTTTATGGAGCTCCAAGGAACTTGGGGCCCTAGGAAACTGCCTAGTATTGCATAATGGTAAATCAACCCCATGCTCAGGCTGCGTCCGCACCGCTGCATCAAAGCGTCTAATTTAAATGCAAAGTCACTGGGTGATGTCATCATAAGGTCCAGCTGGACGTTTGGGGGCGGCGCATCCGAGCACTCTCATGTCCGGGCATCCAAGCGTTCTACGCTGGAGCGTCAACTAAACAGAAAAGCTGATCCAGGAGTTTTTGGGAGGAGACAAACACTACCAGCAAGCTATTATTGTTTCTACAGACATGTTGCATATGGAAAATAAATATCGAGTGGTTAAACTCATGTTTTTAAAAAAAGCTAGAAGAATGGATTGTTATGTAGAATGAACAGAGTGAGCTCTTATCATTATTGCTACTCTACAACATTTTTTTATGAACTATGGAGAAATAGTTTATGAATACCCAGATTAACTAAAAATGTAATACCTGCTGATCAAAAATGTTCTATTGTATATTCTGGTACTTGCAGTTTTTACCACAAACCAAAAAAAAAAACTCTTTCTATTCACTTCCAGCCATTACAAACGGCAGAAGGAAATCCCCACAGGCTTGCTGCAGCAGAGCGCTTCCAGAGGGGATTGCTGGAGGTCTGGTGATCGGAACAATAACTCCATATTTTGTTAGCATCATAATTCTGGTGAACTGACAGCACAGATGATCGTCAGAAATGAACTTTCTCACTTAAAAATACATCAAAACTATTTGACCAACTCATAAAGTAAATAAAGCCAAGCTGCCTCTAGCCTGAAGCTACAGAACAGAGCAGATGAACAACCCAAACACCGAGCATCCAGAACGTCAAAGCAACTTGATCACAGTGTGATCTTGCCTCCACATTTCTGCATTAATGGGTTTTTGACGCTTTGGTATGAACGCAGCATCAGGACCCTTGAAATGAAACATTTTTGCGTATGCATTGTAGGGTTGTCAAAAGTATCGAT
>NW_015151674.1:160834-163190 GCF_000732505.1 Cyprinodon variegatus
CGCACAGTTAAAGGGCTCCACAGCGCTTTCTGCCAGAGTGGTGGTGCAGAGGTAGCCCATTTTCCCATCAATGTCTTATGCAACCATTTTTTTTTTTTAATCGATACTAAGAAGTGAAAGATCGATATTATATTGGGCAGCCGAATATCACGATATATCGCCAAAACGATTATTTCCCACACCCCTACTGATAGCTGACCTGCCTAGCTCTGCCCGGTTACTAATTATAACTTTTTATCCACCTGCTCCTGTTGCTTTATATACAGCTCAGCCCAGCTATCAGGGCCAGATCATTGTTGCTGTTTCTGACATTTTCGCTGAGTTTGACTTTAGTTCAAGTTCTCAGAGGCCAGTGGTCAGAGGGTTTTAGTATTTCGTAGTGTTCCTCACCATAGTGAAGTTTTAAATTACCTTAGTTTTCCTGATTTCAGGCCTTGTTCTGCCCCTTAACTACTGACCTTCCATTTTCCCATCGGAACGTTCTAACTGAACTCTCTGTTGGACTCTTTGAACCCTGAACCTGCCTGAACTATATGTGGATTCCTAGAAACCTGGATCTGTCTGCTCCTGTTTTGATCGGAACCCCTTACTGGGCTACGGACCCCTGGATCTTAGAACCTTCCTGAAATATTTCCCCGATCTGGCTCAGACTCATGCCTGTTCATTGGGGCTGCTACATCTGGTTTCCCTCTCCGCCACATCTCGCTGGCAGTCCATCGGCTGGATCCTGCCTCCAGTCCAACTCTAAGGAGTTGGACTGAACTGATAAACCAGGAAAGTGATGCACATGGTTAATCATGTCCATCAGATTATCATGGTCACTTACCTGTGTTTCTCCCTAAACCAGAGTTTCCTATGATGGTTTGTGCTCCGCCTCCCCCTGCAGCTGCAGCAGATCAACAGCTCCAGTTATTAAACGCTTTGAATCTTCCCACTTGATTCCCACTTGAATATTGGGTCCTACATTCTCCTTACAGCTGTAAGGGTTAGGCCTATTTTGGTGACAAAGTCCCCGAAACCAACTAACTTAAACATTGTCTGATCAGCTTATTATTCCCGTTGAGTTGGACAACATAGTCATCATGTAAATCCAGGGGCACTAGAACTTCTTTCACTATGGAAAGCTGGCTGTCACTAACCTGAGAGCTGCTCTGCTGGTGGCAGTGGGGGCTGTTGTAGAACCAGAACTGGGCTGGAGAGATCCAGTGAGAGTGTAAGCCGGCCACATATGAGAATCTGTTGCACCTTTAATATTACTTAGCTATCAACATGAAGATGCATCTTTGAGACTCATCTAATGCACACGACATAGTTTAGAGTTCAGCAACCTCACCAGCCCTTAAATATTTAGAAGTCACAATAGAGAGCAGGCTCAGGCAGGCAGCCGCTGGTCCTGCAGCTGCTTTTATTGCTTATATATTCGATCTGGCTCTTTTTCAAGAGTCTATGGAATTTGCTGCATGTCCATGTTGTTCCTTAATCTTAGCTGCTAAACATACTTCATTTTCTCTGCACTTCATATATTCTTTTATAAATACAAAGCATAAAGGTGAAGAAAAAAACATGAACACTAATAACTAATGATAATTACACCGTTATCATTCTTTTTTCAGCTCCCTGCATTTTTGTTTTTACATGGAAAGTGGGTCCGAGTGGCTCTTTCAGAGTTAAATGTTGCTGAACCCTGGGCTGCTGTTTCACAAAGCAAACAATAATCTTTCTCTACAGTCAGTCATATTATCAATATAGTTGAAACACAAATAAAAGGCTGTGTAATTTGACAAACTAGCCTAGGTTTTACAGAGAACCATTTTGACTATATGTATGAAATATGTTAGAAATGTATAAAACATTTACTTTTTGACCAAAACGACTGAATGTCACAGTTCCACACTTGCAATAGCTCTTCTCATACAAGCTTTTTTTTTCCTTTTATATACATTTATCGATTTTAAGACACCGCTTTCTGAATGAAATACTCACATTCAAATAAACAAGAACCTGGCTGCTTCATTCTATGAATACTGTCTGTAGTCAAAAATTAATTTAATAACGTATCATGCTTGAAACAGCTTTTATCACTCCCATTCTAACCTAAATGTTTTGATTGTGGTATTTTTTTCATGTTATTAATAGATGCATACAACAACGCTCTAGGTTAGGAGGCAGTTCCACTCCCAATACCCAACCAGATGACAGAGTGAAGCAGGATGATGGAGCCAATGTTAGGGAGGTTAGTGGTCTTATAAGGAAACAAAAGGTTTATCTTAGTGTAGTTCAGTGTTTAAATGGATCATAACATTCACACAAGTATTGATGGCCACCACATTTGAAATGTAAAATCGATCTAACGAGG
>NW_015151674.1:165567-166579 GCF_000732505.1 Cyprinodon variegatus
TGCACATGCACTGAATAAAGTATCTTACATGGAGTCTGAGACCTCCCCATATAGGATCCTAAATCTGCCACTGTAACAAAACCAGGGGCGGATTTAGAAATTTTGGGGCTCTAGGCAAAGACAGACTTAGAATTTATTGTCATTTTGTACACACATAGTGTATACAAAAAGAAATTTAGTTCAGTACAGCTCTGAAGACATTTTCATTTTTAAAGTGCAGCATTGATAAAATGCCCTCTGAATTAAGAAGACAACACATAAAACAGACCCATTCTACAGATAGAGAAATGTTAATAGAATAGACATCCATTATTTGCTCGACCTTTTGTCCCTCTCTTCTTGTCCCTTTTCTTGTTTTCCTCTCTATGTTTTGTACTCAGCTGATTTTTCATGCTGTCTCAAAAGGAATGAAATATCTTTTCCAAAACCTAAGCTCACTGAAGGCTGGTTTATACTCAGAAACCAGGTTGTCTGATGTGTGTGTCTAAGTTAACACAGGTATGCCCCCACCTCTTCTGCAGACACTCTGCTGCACCTCTCCAAAATTGTAGCCACACAGGAGGCCTCTGATTGGTCAATTCTTCATCCACCCTAAACTATGCGTATTCCCTGTTTGGTACCTCACCGGCTTGTTTTGTTTATATAACCGCCATTGTGGAAAGTGACTCGTGAAGATGGAGCAGCTAGAAGAGCGAGGTGCGTCAGAACGCGGGGACCCTTTTTCCGTTTTTGAATAGAGCTGAGACACACTTAATATTGTAAGCGTTCTGATGGTATTTTAGTGAAAGGATTTTTATCAGAAAAAATAATGTGCAAAAAAAAAAAGAAATAGTTGTAAAAATCATACATGTAAACAGAGTTTTATGGGCCCCCCTGGAACTTGGGGCCATAGGCAGCTATAGAGAATTGCCTAATGGTAAATCCCCCCCTGATTGGCCACCGCTATGGCCACCCCTACCATTTTTTCCCCTCTAATACAGACGTTGGCAGCAGTAATACTCTCAAGTGGAAT
>NW_015151674.1:169177-171310 GCF_000732505.1 Cyprinodon variegatus
CCGCCCCTGCTTACCTGCCACATCTAGGTCCACCTTGAAGTTGATGAAGTGCGTGTGAATGTTGCCCAGGACCTTATCCGCCACTTGGTGTCCGTACCTCAGATTACCGTCTACCAGGTAAGAGGAGGAGATGTATCCAGTGGCATGAACTTTAGCTTCAACTGACCCACTCTGGTAGAAGATGAAATCCCACATGTAGTCGTAGTTCCCTATAGCTGTGATGGTTCTGAAGACCAAGGCGCTGTTCACCATCCCTCCGTAGTTGTTGTGGAAGAAATCAGCGAAGTGTCTTCTAAGGGGCTGACCCATGTTGTGCTCAAAGATGCATATGGAGTTCCTGAACCGTACTGGGGCCGGAACATCGATGTAACGGTATGTGTCCACATAGTCGGCGTTATAGGGACAATCAACCCCGCGGACCAACTCATGCGCAAAGCGCCCGATGCCGATGCTTGAATCCAGAAACTTGGTGAGGATCATCCCCGGTGTGATCGAGCCATACACCGACATGGCCTCCTGCACGCTGATTTCATAGGCGATTCTCTCCCCGTTAAACTTCACGTCAAACACCCTCATGCCTGTGAGGGAACTGAGTCCGAAGCTGAAGCTCCAGTCCAGATAGAGAACATGGTTCCTCTGGATGCTGAAGCGCTTCCCCTCTGCGTAAAACTGCTGCGGTGGGATCTGCAGCGGCCTGTTTCTGGGTTTAAGTGAGCCGTAGTCAGGGGATTTCTTGTAGACGATTTTCTCCACATCCCCGTTTTCATATTTCCTCTTAAGTTCTTCCACCGTGTTGAAATATTTGCCGTTATAAAGCAGCCTCTCCACCCTCCACTGAGACGCGTTGGTGCTCTCGTGGTTGAGCAGCACCTCGAAGCCCACTGGGTGGATATACATGCCGCTCATGTCCCTGAAAAAGGAAACCCAGGTCTTCCTGTCCCCTGAGCGGACCCCTCGGGGCATCTGTTCAAAGGCGTTCAGCTGTTTTCCAACTCCGACGTCGAAGCTTTCCTTCAGGAGTTTCTCTAGTTTAGAGAAAACCTCTGTCTCAAAGAATTTAAAGATCAAAGCATACTCCCCGACAGTCACCAGGCGCTTGGTGATCGGTAGGTCCATGTTGTATCTCTCCTTAGTTACGTCTCTGTAGTATGTCGGGTTGGGAAGGGGCCCCACCACATACTCCTTTATGAAGCCCTTGGAGCCAAAGAAGACCACCACCGTTGCTTCTCGAACTGGCTTTTGACCTTTTCCATCCAAATAAGCTAGAGCCTCTGATTTCTTTGGTAGGGAGAGATCAATTAGAAAGAGGAAATTTTGCGCCGGCCTGGTGGTCTGCTTGGTGGAGATGTCCAGTTCCTTCTGTTGGAGCATGTAGCGCTGGACCTGCAAGTACTCCTCCTGAGAAAGATCAGCAAAGACGAGGCTGCGGTCATCATGTTTCCCCTTCAGAGGATGGACGCGCTGCTGGGAACATCTGGGGACCCTGCCTGAGTAGATGCCGATCAGGACGATGTTTAAAATGACCGAGAAGAGTCCGAAAAGGATAAGAGCCCATTTTACAAGGGAGTTCATCCTTTTTTCAACCATTACGCACAGTGTGGAGAAAAGAAAGCCATGAACTCTGTGGAGTGGGTGGGATAGATACAACGTGGTTTGGATAGGAGAGGCGTGTCCCCAAATGTTTCCCATCCCTCTCAGCATGGAGCCCCGAACCTGCCGCTCCCCTTTTCCTTCAACAGTGGATTTGTTTAACTTTTAATCTGAATGTAGAGCTTGTTACAAAAATCATAGGCATACTCTAAGGAACTTAATAATGGCGTTCACTGACATAAACATTTATGGAAATAAAATGTGCTGTCAATTCAATTGAGTTCATTTATATACATCATTCTAGTTGTGAAAAAAGGGGGGGATGTGGGTATTTATTTATTAATTTATTTTGGAAGCATACATGGCCTAATTAATACAGTCTATTAATGTAATACAGTTCAGTTTATTTTTATGGTGCTAATTCACAACAAATGTCATCTGAAGGCACTTCACTGTAAATTCTAACAGGCTGAGTTTACTTAAAAAGATTTAGGAAACCAATTACCTTGAGAAAAGTAAGTAAACAAACTTAACAGTTTTAAG
>NW_015151674.1:171837-172978 GCF_000732505.1 Cyprinodon variegatus
CTCAGAAAACAATATGGACAGATCTGCACCTCGACAAATAGGGCTGTCACACTTTCTTCATCAAAAAATAAAAAAGACGCAGGTAAAACATAATATTTAATACAGTAAAAATAAATGCATGAAATATTCAATAGTGTTGTGTTACTGTTCAGCCCCATCAAACTCATACTCAGTCACACAGCACACTTGCATAAATAATAACTAAAGTCTTTACTAGCGACAACATCTAGCCCAAAATAGCAGTTTTTTAATGTTTTTGGGCTGAGCTTTTGTGGTCCAAGATTCAACAATATCTTCTAGATAATAATAATAATAATAATAATAATAATAATAATAATAATAATAATAATAATAATTAATTTTATTTGTAACGCACTTTACATTTTACTTCAAATCTCAAAGTGCAACAAAGTGCTACATTTAAAAAAGGGAAAATTAAAATAAGTTTAAAAGACCATAACATTAAAAACAGAGTAAAAAGACAATCATTAAAATCAATACATTCAAAGGCATACGTAGCCTATTAAAAAAAATCTAAAATCAACAATTGTAGGCATTTCTAAAAAGGAAAGTTTTTAGTCCATTCTTAAAACAATCCAGGGGCCCTAAGGTGGTCTGAGAGGGCATTCCACAGACGGGGAGCTGCGGCTTCGAAGGCTCTATCGCCCATTGTTTTTAGCCGTGTCCTGGGTGGGGCCAGACGGTGCTGTTGGCCTGACCGGGTCCGGGAAGAGGTGTGTGGTGTGAGCAGTTCAGTGAGATAGGTGGGGGCCGCACCGTGCACACAGTGATGGGTGTGCAAAAGAATCTTGTACTCTATACGGGCGTAAATAGGGAGCCAGTGTAAAGTGTGAAGGATGGGAGTGATGTGCTGGTGTTTCCTCACTCATCAGGACCCTGGCAGCACTGTTCTGTACGTACTGGAGGAAAGGAACGGAGTTGATGAGGAGTACCAGTTTGGATGGCCTCTGTTTTTGAGGCATTAAGCTGCAGGAAGTTTTGACTCATCCATGCCTTTATATCCTCCAGGCAGGAGCTGAGGCGGGTGACAGAGTTTGCGGGGGAGCTGGGAGGAGTCATTTTAAAGTAAAGTTGTGTGTCGTCAGCATTGCAATGGAAGTTGACCCCATGCCTGCCGACG
>NW_015151674.1:174333-176645 GCF_000732505.1 Cyprinodon variegatus
GATGTTGTCTATTTTTGATATGAAGAAATCCAGAAACCGCTTGCAGTTTATATCTGTGTGGTTGTAGAAGGAGGAGACCTGTGGTTTGAGAATATGGCGGATTGTGGAAAAGAGGTTTCTGGAATTACCTGGGTTATTGTTGATGAGCGAGGAGTAGTAATTGGACCTGGCCTTAGAGAGGGCTGTTGCATAATTTCTGCGATGTTCCCGGTAGGCCAATTTATGCACCGTCAGGCCAGATGTTTTACATGCCCGCTCCAGGACACGGCCAGACCTCTTCATTTGCCTTAGCTCTTTGGTAAACCAAGGAGCGGAACGTGTGAATGTGACAGTCCAGGTTATTACAGGAGCATGAGTATCCAGGATGGAGTTGAGGCTTTTGGATGAACTCAAACGTGTTCTTTATAGCTTTTGGGTAATCCAGGTGGAGTGCATATATCAGTTAGGGTACCAGTTTGTAGTGGCTGTTTTTGTTCTTTTTCAGTGTCTCCGTGCATCCAACAGATGGTGCCATTGTTCCTCTGTTGGCCTGGACGGCCTCTTCCTGCTCTCAACTACTCACACCTGCAGCTCGTTGGTCATAACCGTCTGAGGAGTATATGAGCAGCAGACAGTCACCATCTCCTTGCCAGAGTGTTTGCCAGTATTGGGTACTCTAGCCCCTCTGAGTTTTGCTGAGTCAATACTTTGAGTTTTTGTTTTTTCTGAGCTTTCAAGCACTAACCAAGTTTCTCTCTTGTGAATCTCCAGCAGGATTTCTACAGATCCACTGGATAAGCCTGATCCTTCTAGCCTTGGAAGGAACCCTCTCGTCACCCTGAGAAAAGGAAACGATTCACCTTTTCACAACGCCGTCCACTTCAGGAAAACAAGTGACAGCCGGCTCAGCTGCTCCTCAGGACTACCATAGTCTGCCTGTCCGCACTCCAGCAAAGAAATCTCCATAACAGTGCAAGCCCCCAAAAACGGGAACCTTCGAGCAACCGCAAAACCACAATAGTGAGTCCTTGTCTAGCAATTTTTCAGTATCAGCCGGTTTTCCCACAGACCTCAAACTCACCACTCTGATCTCTTCCCAGAGATTTCGCTTCCAGTTCACCAGAGCGCTGGATTTTCCCCAACCTGGGAAACCAGTTGTTTTTGTCTCTCTGTGCTTTAGTGTTTTCAATAAACTTTTAAACTTTTCCCTGCCTCAGTGAGTGCTTCTGCATTTGGGTGAACACTTAAGACCCATCATGACAATATCAAGCCAAACATAAGACAAAGTGCTTGACATGTTGTGGGAATGTCAACCAAGACGATGTTTCCTTCAAGGATGATTGCAGTGCTGTTGATCTCTGGTGGTGTGTCCTCAGTCATGACTGTTAGAACGCCAACAGGAACATGGGTGAAGTCAGAGTCTGTGTCCAAATCTTGCATTCAGAGTAAAATAACACAAATTCAGATAGAAGGCTAAGACTTAGTTACAGTTTTACTCCTTAAATCATTTACAATAAATTTCATATTAAGGACCAAGCAGAATCTTAACAACCATAATGGTCTGCTTGTGAAAGCAAACCTGTTGGGCTATCATCTAGCACTGAGACATCAATGCCCAGAGTTATACTGGCAAAACATGAGAAAAAACATGACAATTGTAACTTAGGAAATTATTACAGTTCCAACTAGGAATGTGATTCTGACCAGGAAGAATCCTATTTAAGTGATCTAAAAAAGGAAAATCAGATAATGCCTATAATAAGTGTCAAAACAGTCTGCCAGAGAAGGTTACGTAAAAAATGTATGTGTTAACTTAAGGAGCAATCTTCTCCTACCTCATCTCCCTCTCCTTTGCAGCTGTAGTGCGCTTCTTCATTTTAATATCTACTTTCAGTCATGTGAAATAGGCACTTCCTCTTGCCTGCTGTCATGGTGACTTGTCAACTCTGAGTGAACCTACTAAATGGTGTGTAAAAGTTCTTTAGATACAACGTTTAACTTAAACATGAAAAAAACAAACCTGGATTTACTAAGCTGGGTGAAGCTGACACCCCACCCAAGAAAAAAAAAATTCGGCAAATAGACTGAATGGTTAGTGCAGGTTTGCACTGCTTTCATTTCGGTGATATTAAGGATAATAATTATGGCCAATGACATCACTATCCCCTGTAGATGCATAAACTTTTAAAAAATGGTTTGTTTTGGATCAAGCTCAGCATAAACAGCACTAAAGTATTCTTTTGCACCTGCAACGGACGTCATCGGTCATAATTTTAATCCTTAAAGCTACAGTGTGTAATTTTCAGCGCCATCTAACGTCCAGACTGCAGACC
>NW_015151674.1:179046-180445 GCF_000732505.1 Cyprinodon variegatus
CTCCACAGGTAATGAGGCAATGAGCTGCAGGTATGCAGGGAGACCCAATGAGGACGTGGCACCACCTGGTGGAGGAGGAAAGGAAACACAAAAGCAGACCACACAAACTGGATTCCTGACAGAAAAATCAGTGGATAATTATCTTTACCTAAAACTAATAAGTTTGTGGTGATTTAATAAATTTAGAGTTAATCAGTGAAAAAAAATAAAAACATAAATTGTTGTTGCGATCACTGAGTCTGACATCACATTCTGTGACTTTCTTAGCTGAGAGGCACTGAGCTCCCCAGGCTAATTCAATAGGAGCTATTGTATACAGCTGCGATCAACAACAATTATTTCGGATTTCGAGAGGACTTCACCATTGAAATTCACGAGAGCTATTGTTAAAGCAACTTTGCCCACGTGCATGGCAGTTGGATGTTGCAATACATTGGGTAAAAGTGGAAAAACATTTTTTTTTGTTTTTTTCACCTTTCCGTTATGAGGTGGAGGGATATACCTGTGGGGTGTCAGCTACAAGCAGCTGATAAGGCTACGTTACTTGGTCAGTCATAACGGACACCAACACTCGCCTTAAACTAAGCTAACACGTTAACTCACATACAACACAACAGTAGCAGCGGAGAAATGTTACAAATTAGCACTATAATGGGGCCCTAGGTCAAGTCAAAGCGCTTTTATTTAATTCACTTATGTTTAGCTGCTTCTAACATCTCCTCTGTGAACCCGTGGTCAGACATACACTGGCTAAGATACTTACAAAAAAGTCAAAGAGCGCGCATTCTTTCAAACAGTAAATAATATTGATAAAATCAAAAGCTTTGCACTTACCGAAACCAACGTTAGAGCCAATGTTCTGTGAGAGCACCGGGGCCATGTGCGTGACCTTTGCTGGACTCTACCTCCAATGGTAAATGCGCTCAAACCGTTGAAAAAAAAATGTAAATAGACATGCGCACTGGGGTGCGCAGCAGTGTAAACTAAGTCTCATTCAACAAACCATGCTACTTACTCAAAAAAATCAAGTTCATATAACTTAATGGGAAAAAGAATGCAGGTAAAAAGTTCAGGAAATTTGGTATAAGAAAGCAAACTTTAAAAACTAGTATAAATCAAGTCAAATACACTAATTCATCTTTAGTCAGGACATTGTTTGCATTTACAGTGTTTACATTTCACCTAATCATCCAGTCAAATTGATTCAAACTTTTCTATCTAAGGAAAACCAGTTGATTGCATCGACTCATTGACACGAAGGCAATCTCTCACATTAAGCATGCCTTTAGCGACAGTGGAGTTTTAACAGGAAGAAACCTCCAGCAGAACAAGACTCAGTGTGAGCGGCCATCTGTCGAGGACGACTGGGGTTCAAGGAGACAGAAGCTGAGAACATAAA
>NW_015151674.1:182668-183854 GCF_000732505.1 Cyprinodon variegatus
CAGATGTATGTGAGTGGAGCTAGGCGGAGCGAGACATACATCTGGCTGTTGTCAGGTTAACTCATTAGCCCACAACCCACCAAATGTTGAAAGGGCAATATTATTGCCATTACTGTTAATATAAAGTAGAAATTTCACACATTCATTAATAAAATGTCACTTGATGGTATGGGGGATGGTCATTTAAGAAGGGATGATATTGAAGTTTTTCTTTTTTTAGGGGGATGTCATCCCCCCTCATCCCCCCTTAATATGAGTGCTGTTTATATAGCGCCAATTCACAGCACATCATCTCAAGGCATTTTACAATTCAACCAGATTATCCAGTCAAATTGATTCAAAGTTTTCTATCTAAGGAAAACCAGTTGATTGCGTCCACTCATCAACTCAAAGGCAATCCTTCACGTTAAGCATACTGTACTTATCAATTCTTAAAAAAAAAAACTTTTAATTTGGTAATTTATTAGTAAAGTTTAAAGACTACATGCACACAGAGCAAGTGCCACATAAATTATATAGAATTATATATTTATATAAAAAAGAATGGGCTCATCTTCATTCCCTTCAACTCTACAGACTTACTTGGTATATTCTTCCATCCCATCCCAAAATTAAAATAATAGATTTTACAATTCTTTGCTAAACTCCATTCTTATAGTACTTGATTGGCTTTGCACAGTCTTTTCATTGAATGTAAGCTATTTGCAGCACTTGAACAGTAGCTTTAGGCTGTGAATTCAAATGTTTATGAAAGCATTCTCTGGCAGTGAAAACACTGGATCTGTCTTTACACAAAGAGAGAGGTGAAAAGCTGTTTAAATCCATATCCTTTAAAATATGACTCCAAAATTCATAACAACTGGAGACTATTTATATGTGTTTTTTTTTTTTCAATCATGCTAAAAGAATTTCAGCATTCAGAGGGGATCTGTTAAAAAAAAGGGGAAATTATTGTAATGGTGGGGGGGACAAAGCTCCCAATTTTTTATTACAAATTTTATTCCACTGAGGTATGTAATTATGTTTATCCCCATATATATATTTGAATTTACAACATTTTATTAATGGCATACATGACTCTAAACAGAATCCAACAGTGCAGAAAAGTTCACAGCCCCTGTTATGGCTGTCTTACTAAAGACATAAAGTAACACTAAATACATGTACAGCACAGAAACTGATTTTT
>NW_015151674.1:185114-189307 GCF_000732505.1 Cyprinodon variegatus
ACTGCTGGAAGATGGCAGGAGGGAGGGGTTACTATATTTGGACAAAAATGTCAGGTATTGCAACGAAAATTATTGCTTTCATTTTCTTTACTGATTAATGCTAAATTCATTAAATCACCGTGAACCGTATTAGTTTTAGGTATAAATAAGGATCAATTGATTATTCCTTACCCCTCATGACCCCACATGGGATTAAGCGTGTCAGAAAATGGATGGATGGATGATTATTCCTTGCTGACCGGACTTTTCCTTTAAGATGACATTATACCTCAGATGAACTTTGGACTCCTTTGTGTCAGGGATTGTGTAATGGTAAGACTGTCCCTTCCAGGACTTTATTTATGATAGACTGATGTTTGGTTTACATGATATGATGAAAGGCCATCCTAAAATTCAAAGGGATCTGTTGGGATCTGGAGCTGTTCCACCTTTCTCCAGCAGAGTGCGCTCCTGAGCTGAGCCTCCAACACACCTGAGGCGCATCTCGTCATCAGAGGATCCTCTCCCTTATAACCAGCCTTCAGACCTTGCCCCAACGCCGCAGTGTTGATCCAGTTTGGTTAGCACCTGAGCCTAGCATCTCCTGAGAATCTTTGTTGTCTCTGATTAGATTGGATTCTAATCCCTCCTTGTCTCTGCTTTCAGGAAACCTGTTTCCCTTGTAAGCTCTAGATGAGCTTAACCTGAAGACTCTTCTCTGGATTCCCATACTGCTCTGGACTAAGAGCTGGAAACCCAAAGCCAAGGTCTGCCCTCAAGTTAGAAGTAAGACGCTGAAGCGGTTATTGGACTCTGCTGAACAAAACAGTCTCTGGACACAACAGTTCCTCTCTCAAAGCCAAACCCGGACTCCTCAAGACTCCAGTGAACCTGCCCCCAGGCCTTAACCAGTTCCAGTGTTTATTCCATGTGCTTGTATTCAATAAACTCTGTTAAACCTTTCATCTGCTTCCGTGGTGTTCTGCATTCTGGGCTTTTCTGAAACCCATCATGACAGGATCAGGTAAAGGCATCAGCAATGGCCTAAATCAGGCGGCAGGCAATTGCTGTGAGTCTGAAGGGTTGTGTTTCTAATGAAGGATCATTATAGGGGACATACACTCCCATTTTATAGTTACTCTGTTTATCTTGTGTTAGGTCCCATTTTATTTAAGATTAAACAATAAAAAATATTAACAATGAGGCCCCAGAGCATGTTTTCTTTTTTTTTTTCTTTTTTTTTTTAAAAGGAAGACGGCTTTCTGATTAGGCAGATAGCCTTTACTAATAATCTCCTCATTTAGCCATCATCTGAAAGTGCTAATTTGGCTTTCCATGACCCTGTCCTCCTGAAGACTGTCAGAATTTTTAAAGAAAGCCTAGGAGCACAGAATAACACATTAGATGAAGGCTGTAGCTTGACTGGTGGGTTGTTACAGACAGCTCTGGACATCTTATTTCCCCTTATGACATCATAATGGGAAGGCTTTTTAAACTTTTAAGTGGAGAAAGGCAATGATAGAGGTGGACGTTTTTTTTTTTTTTTTTTTACATTTGTGAATCTCATACACAGGCTTCAGGACAGATTTGATTGTTACAATTTTTTTTATAATTTGAATTTTGCTAATATGGGATCTTTAACAAAATTGCACAAATATAATATTGTAAAGTCAAACACTTGTTATTTACATTTAATTACATTTTCCTTACACATATTGTTGATGTGTTTGCATTTTTTTAGTCTGACATTCCCCCAAAAAGGACAGAGTAGACAACATCCCTACAGGAAGCTTTTGTCATTCAGTTTATGCACTATGTTGCGGCATATCTTCTATAATTCTGCCATGATCTGTAGCAGCACATTAAAAAAATACTTAAATAAACTCAACAAGCTGATAAAGATGACCAGGTCTGCTCTGGGAGCTCATCTAGAACCACTGGAGATGATTTTTCTTCTTCATACAGCAACAGAAAGTCTTTAGTCAGGGCTTCTCCAAACCCGACTGTTACAGGAGATACTTCTGTCGACATTTCTTTGACAAAGCTTCTATTAGTTACATCTACACTTGATTTTCCCTTGGGATTAATACAGTTGTTTGTCTTTAATTGAAAAACTCTAAATAGCTTTGATCTAGTAATGCGACTCATGCATTACTTACATTATTTTGTAACAAAGATACTCAGTTCCCAGGAGACACTGTTTATCAGCACCTCAGACAATATGGTACATATATGCACAAGATGGAACATGTATAAATACTTAGTTTTTAATTTTGAATGTGTGTTCGTTAAATGTATTTCTAAAGGGGCTCTAAAATCTGCAGCAAATCTAATAACTACAATATTTACTGCACCTGCTAAATAAAGGCTATAAAAATATTGCGTATATTTTAGTAAAAATATATAGAATTGCAGATGCCATATTCAAATGTTACATTTGTCATAAAAGTAAACTAGAAGTCAGGAAATGAGAAGTAGCCCTTCTCTGACAGTAGCATCTATAGCAATAGCCTCAACCTTAAAACAACAGAGATTCTGGCATTTTGTGAGATATTGAATTCTTTAACAAAACTAATAGAGGTAAGATGTCTACATTTCCATGGTCAAAATAATAAAATAGCTATGCATACTTCTCAGGAAAAATCTCTTCAAAATGCATATAAATGCAGATATCTTTCAAATGTTTTCCACATAAGGTACCTACTATTGGGAATTTCAGTGCAAGTCAATGACATAGGAATTGCAAAATCTATTGCCGTATAAAGAGTATCCCCACCAACAGCGACAGAAAATGTACCAAAAAGTTTTATTTTGAAGAGACAAAAAAAAAAACAACTAATCAATAAACCAACATCTACATCTCCTGAATAAAGATAATAAAATCATTCATACTTGTCACTGGAAATGTGACCAAAATGGATATAAATACATTTTATTCTATGATTTCTGGGGTTTCTTTTTTTTTTTTTAGAAAAAGTGTTAAAATGTCAGGCAAGTTCTTTTTTTCCCCGGTGAGAGACTTGATGGTCATATGATCGGGTTGCAAACCAATCTATCTTCTCTCGTGGAACAATGCTCTTACTTCACATTTTTAAGCAAGACTTGTTTTGTAAATGTTTTGATCTATATTGATCTTCTTTTGTGATATATTAGTTTAATAGTTTAATTTATTGTTGGACTGTTTACTGCGTTTCCCTTATTTTATCAACTTCACTCAGCAGTCTGTACATTCTGCACTGCAGCTACTCCCACTCAGTAATCAATCTAATCTATTACTTGTCAAGGAAATGGCCTCTTCCCAGTCGGTAAAACATTCCTCTGAGCTCACTCAACCATTCATGGAATGTCCTGTTGAGCCTGATGCACTGCTGTTGTTTCATAACTACAATCTAAGAAGAGACACCATGGGGACTAATGTTGTGAAACGTTCTGTTTTTCTCTCTATAAAGTCAAAAATCTTTTCATGTTTTTGCTTGGGAACCAACTGATTCACTTTTTAGACCCTGTAGTGAACATGTGTGGGCCAAAACAGAGGTTGATTGATTGGCTGATTCATTTGCTCAATTGCAGAGACAAGTACGAGTCTAGTGCAAACTGTATGTTACTCAGTCCAAAATGGAAGCGGATTACATAGCCAAGTTCGAGAATTCAAAAAACTTTACTTTCAGTCAGGAGATGAAAAACGAGCCAATACACATGTACAAGATGTCAGATTTGCATTTATCCCTTTAGTTTTGTATGAAAAATAGACTTTAAACTACCTCAACAGGCATGTATCCCTAGTAAGGTCAAATCATCATAAACAAAAAGCACCAAAAACTATATAATTAAATTGTTTTGTTGTACATGACTAAAGGGAAAAACACCCATTGAGGTAGTTTAAAGTGTTTTTTTTTTTTTAGCAAAATTAAAGTGATAAACAGGTATTAACTATGTGTATGTTGGTTTTACCGGGTATGCTCATCTGACAGAACACCGGCGCTAAACACTGGACTGTACAGCTTACAAACAATGAGAAATGAATGGAAATCTTCTGGACAGCTCCTCAGCATTTTGGCCCAGAAGGATCAGCTACAGATTGTTTCTAGCAACAAAGTTACTCCAACTGGTGCTCACTGTACCAGTCACAACAGCCTGGAAAGGTCATTCCACAATCGGGATAGGGCAGATTTCGGACAAGTTTCCTAACTGGCAATCATCTCCCTTTATGCTGA
>NW_015151674.1:190375-192776 GCF_000732505.1 Cyprinodon variegatus
AAAGATATAGGCTAATTAAAAACCTTAATCAGTCATTCAGTAAATTTTTATATAGGATTGTATTTACAGAGCAAGTCATTTTCTTTATTGTATTCATGACAGTTACATTGTATTCTAATTATTGTATTGTAGCAGTGCACAAATGTTGGTTTACACTGTTTTTTGTCATGATTCTGTTGGGTTTTTCCTTTTTTTAGTTTGCAGTCGCTCCACTCCCTTGGCTGATGAATCAGCAGGTTACCAATGGGCTAAGCAAATTTTGACCATATCGTATTAATGCTATTAGGGGATATGGAGTTTTGCTTTATGTGCTTTGGTAAGTTTTTTGTAGGTGTTGCCCCTTGTGTTTCTTTTGTTGGCTGATTAGCCATTGTTTCTGTTCCCCCCGTTTCCCATTATGGGAGGTCATTTGGTTTGACATCTTGATCTGTTGTTCATTATTCAAGGTATTTTTTTTTTTATCACTTTGAGCTCTTGTGAAATTAAAGAACTGATTTGTTTTGTTTTTTTTTTTGGTCTCAGACTTTTGTCTGAGTGTCCTCACTGCTCGGTCCAGCTCACTGTGAGGTTTATTCTTTATATATCATGTTCATTGCTATTTTGTTAGCCAGATTAGACAGAGTAGAGGGCCTTCCTTCACATGGTGGAAGTCACTGTGTGTATGGAGGCCATCTAATCAGGACAGCCTTCGTGTGTTTAAAAATACACAGGATATGAGCACATCTCGGAGCCGGACTGATAAAGGAGAGCTATCCTGGGGTAAAGAGGCAAGATGCATGAATTTCAAGACATGGATGGCATTTCAGTTTCTGATATGGACAGCAAAGACGCTCGTTGACGTTTTTTTGAGCCCACAGCTGTGCCAACTCCAAGCAATTTCTCTGTCCTGTAACGACCTGATCTGGAATAAACTCTGTTACTTTTTTACTCCTGTTTTTATAGTCCCTTTTTTATATGGTTTTACCCAGTTTGTGTTAAGAGTAGTAAATAACTTGCTCCCAGGTAAAGAACCGGTAGGGAAGTTCTGAGGCGCAGCTGCCTTCAGGGGGACATAACTTACATATTAACATCACCCTGTTTGATTTATAATGGGGGGTGTTGGCCTAGTGGTTAGAGTAGTGCACTTGTGCTGTAAGGAAGGTAGCCGTAATTATCCGGTTCTATCCCCACTGCCTGCACTCTGGGTCCCTGAGCAAGACCCTTAATCACACACTGCTCCCTGAGCGCTGCACCATGGCAGCCCACTGCTCCCAAAGGGGATGGGTTAAGATCAAAATAACAAGATCAGAAGGCAGGTGTGGACAGAAGAATCTAGGAGGGAGATAGGGGAAGGAGACTGACACAAGAGGGAAACAGAGGGTAAACAGGAAATACATAGAACTCAAATACAACCAGAAAACACCAAAAAATAAAATGAAACATGAAAACTCAACAAGAAAACTTAAACAGAACCAAAAAAGTTAAAAAACATGACACAGTAGTGGGGGACAGTAGCCACACAGCTTGCCAGCAGGGGGTCAGACTCGGCTTTTCGGTCAAATGGGAAAAGAGCCAAAAGCGGGTTAACACGGTTTTGAAAAACCCGGGATTTCAGATGGAAAGCAACTTACATTTAAGTTACATTTTTTTACAATGTTAATTTCTCGAAGCAGTAAAGCTCTTTAGAGGTCGAAAAGTGTTCTTAAATATTTGCTTGTCTGTGGAATGGTTGGATCGTAGCAATTGTATGTAAAAGTCAAAATAATAATTTCCAGCAGTCCAGGGATGTTTTGTCATAGAATTTATCATTCCTCTAGATGTTTATTGAATGCCTGGCAAAGCAAAGAGTAGTGTTACTGAAAAAAATTCTGGTGAACACTGTGTGGTCCCTCTCTTTCTTCTTTTTTAAAGAGTCATTCAGTTCCAATCCTGTTCTATTTTTCGTTTTCTTGTGTCCTTTTTGGTTCGTGCCTGGTACTTACTTTTCCTTTTCCAATCTATGTTTACCAGTAACTGAACTCTAAAATGATTGATGGCTTATTAGCAATTTTGCTTACATAGTTTATGTTTCTGACTGCTGGTCAGACTCAACTCCCCACTACTTTTGTTTACATGAAGGTTTTGGCTTGGTTTTGCTTTTGCAGAAGCTCAGTTTTGGGTGTCTTCCAAGTGTCATAATATACCAGTATTTCATTGTGTCTTAGTTTTAAAATTCTGCCATTATGCATGGTAATCTCTTTAAAACATTTACTCATGAATAATTGCATGTGTGCCTATAGTTACTGTAACTTGAATTTAACTGCTTATTATTCTGAGATTTTTTTTTTCATGTCTTTTAAATGTATCCTGGGATATTTTTATGATTTCTAATGTTCTTTTAGGCATGCAAGAGGGACAAATTCTCATTTAACATTGTAAAAAG
>NW_015151674.1:194145-196317 GCF_000732505.1 Cyprinodon variegatus
ATATTTTTATGATTTCTAATGTTCTTTTAGGCATGCAAGAGGGACAAATTCTCATTTAACATTGTAAAAAGAAAAAAGTCATATACCTTTGCTACAGAGGTTACAAGTAACAAAATAAATACTTCATTACCATACTTAAGTAGACATTTTGGCTATCTATACTATACTGGAGTCATTCTTTTTTAGAAAACTTTTCACCTCTACTCCTTACTTTTTTTTTTGCAATTATCTCTACTTTCTACTGCTTAGATTTTTAAAATAGACTTGTTATTTTTGTTTCATTAAAGCTCATTTTTGTTATGGCCTGTTGGTATTAAAAAAAAAAAAAAAAGTAAAATCCATCAAAATAATTTGATTTATCCAGACAATTAATTTCTTTGTGGTTGGACTCGGTGCTGCCACAACTTGTTATTCACCACATACCAAAATAAATGGTTTTTCAAGATAATGCAAAGTTAAATTTCACATTGTTGCCAGTAGTAATAAAACTAAGAAATTTAGTATTAGGAAATGATCATCCTGAATTTTAGAAAAATGTTCCTTTAATAGGAGCAGTAAAGCATCATCCTTTTTCCCAACATTACTTCTACTTATATACGTTAAGTTGTTTTAAAACTGGGAATTTTAATTTTTTGATACTTTTACAAACGTGTTTTTAAATAGTAGCATTTATACTTCTACTTTTGACACCTCAGCTTTGTTATTATTTTCTAGGTTTACTAGAAGCAAAATCTGGGCAGTTACAGATCTAGCACCCCAAGTGTACCTTTAAGTATTAAGTATTCTATTGCATTAATAAAGTATTTCAAAGATCTTTCTTGCAGGGTTCTCATTTATATTAAAGTCAATATGGGAAATTCTGCTCATAGGAGCCATCCGAACAGCTCAAATTGTAGCTCCTATCACTTTCTAGCTCTTATCCCTTCACCTTTCCATGGGGTTGAAAGTAAGACCAGTATCAATGGTAGGAAAGAAATTCCAGACTGCTGTGCTGAATCCACAGTACTTTAAGCCTTATGGACACAAACATGAATGACAGTGGTCACATTTGCAAATGGAGACTTCCTGAAAAAAAAAAAAACTACAAAAAACAACAGTTAAAAAATGTAGCAAACAGATGAAAACCTCCATTATAAAACCCAAAACATATGAAGGGGTCAACATGTCTTTTATGTGTTTTAACGGCTATATAAGCTGCTGCAGTGATATCTCATGTTTCCCCTGGTACCACCTCTAAATCTTAATGTTGAAATGCTTTTCTTTATTTCTTGTGTTGTTTCAGTAAATGTTGCACCGAGTCCTGTTTTTGTTGTTGTGTTTGCCTGAAGTATTTTTTCAGTTTGGATGCTTTAGTAAATGTTGTGATTCTATTTTTCTAGTTGTGTAATGTTGTGTTTTGTAATTTTGCTTAGTTAATGTTAATAAGGTTTGCAGTACAGGGCAACCGTAATAACCTCCCCCCGTCCATACAAATCCTGAGAAGTTAGTTAGTGGGTTTTTTCTCTTATTGATCTATTTGAAGTTAGAATCCAGTCACAAACAAAAAACTCTTTTTCTCTGAGGCTCCCGTCTTCCCTGTTGATCAGTCTCCTGTAGCATTAGCTGATCCCTTTGAAAAAATCTTTAAGTCATTCTCTGTTGTGTCTGGATGAATTTCGGGTGACATTTTATGCAAAGAAGAACAATACAAAGAACATACACATTTATGGATTGCGTTCCACACAGAAGAGCGCAAATAATGTACAAAGTGAATAACTATTGCTGAAAGAAAAAAATAAGAAACATTCACAAAAATGGGAAGGGGAGACATTTAAAAATTTCAGTCCATCCCATTACATTTTGAGACCCCTGATTTACAGGGCAAACCCTAACCCAAACCAAAAAATCTAAGAACAACCACTAAAATAAATGTATCTAACCATGTAAGGACTTTGTTGAACAATTTTAAAGTAAAGGTCTGGTCAGCAAAGAATAATCAATGGATCATTATTTATTCTTAGAACTAATACATTTGTGGTAATTTATTGAATTTAGCGTTAATCAGTAAAAACATAAAGACAATCATTTTCATCGTGATCAATGAGTCTGGGAGTTGCCCAAATATAGTAACCCCTCCCTCCTGCCATCTTCCGGCAGTGACGTCACGGTGAGGTAAGCCTAGCGCCATTCTCC
>NW_015151674.1:198140-209863 GCF_000732505.1 Cyprinodon variegatus
GATCAAAAGTCCAAGTAGGTACCGAATTAGAATCCAGGTCACTGTCAGAAACCAATTCCAGGTTCTAAAAACAGGCAGTATCCAGTAGGAGTCCAAAGACAGGTCAGGTAAACAGATCCGAACGGGAACAGGAAGGCTCAGAGGTACAAAGGCAGAACAGGTCAGGATAAGGCAATCAGAAAACTCTATCACTTGCTAGAAGAATTTCACTGACAGCTCCAATAATCTGGCACTGATTACAGGAAGCATGCAAGTTAAAAAGAGACCGGAACAGGTGACATAGATGAGCGGAAATTCTAAACTGGGCAGAGCTAGGCAGGTGAATTGAATGAACAATTAATCATCACCGCCAACATCATGACACATAAATGTTAAGATGGGGTTAATCACAGGAAATCATTAAATGATAGATTCTCATCCATACCTTTAGGGGCTGAACTCTTGAGAAAGGATAACCACAATGCTGCTCTCTCTATTAAAAAAATTAATTGCAACCGTTCTTTCTGGTTTCATGGCTTCAATGCTTATAAAGAAGCAATGAAGGTGAGCTACGGTGTTTTTCAATAAGATGTCTTGCCACAGGACTAGTTAAAACCTTTCTCTTGATTGTGTCAGAGTTCTGGTTCTGTTATGTTTTTCTTTTGAGTATTCAGTTTTGCTTTGCTCCTTGTTTTCTAGCCTTAGTGGTCTAATTCTTAGTTTGTTGTTTTTTCTGGTTATTTCTCAGTTACTGTCTCAGTCTTGGCTCTGTTATGTTTTCTTTTGAGTATTCAGTTTTGCTTTGCTCCATTTTTTCTAGTCTTAGTGGTTTGTTTCTTATTTTGTTGTGTTTTCTGGTTATTTTCAGGTTTTTATTTGTTGCTCTCTGCTCCCCTCTTGTGTTCCCCTTTTTCCATAGCTCCTTTCCTCTTCGTCTCACACCTGCTCCCAATCTGCTCATTAGTCCTCTCTTTGTTTCAGTCTCCCTTAAATACTCTCTCTGTTTAGTTCTTTAGTGCAGGTTTCCCATCTAACTTCCTCCAACTCCGTCTCTCTGAAGCTTCCTCCTCGTGACTGTATCCCAAGGGTGTAACTTTGTGTTGAAAGTTGGTGGGGAAGAAGTCATAGGGCAAGGGAGCTACCTGCGCGACGCCTTTTCTTTTTGTTGGAAAGGATAAAGCCAAAAAAATGTGAATAACATATATTAATTTAATGCTTACAGTTGAAAACATAACTGGTACAATATTTACTTATATATTTTGTGCAAACATATCACATAAATCTAAACTTAACAAGTTTCCCCAAAAATAAGCTGATACAAGAGACAAACAACCAAAAACCAAAAACAATCAAAGCTACATCAGAAACTAAACAACTCTGAACAGGAAAACAGATTCAATATATAAAACTGTAATGGACTGAAAGTCCTGTTTTTTATGTGGGAAATTATTTGCGTGTCTTTTAGTATAATTCTGATATATTGGCGCTGTTGTCTGTTTCTATGGCAACAATACTGAATGTAGAGTAGCTGACATAACAGGGCGGGAAAAAAGTGGTTTGAGTTTTTTTTTTTCCAACGGTTCAGTTATATTTTAAATAAGGTATTCACTTATTTTACACTATTCTCCATTCTTTTACTACTACTTTACTAAGTCTCTCCTGACTAAAATTAGGTCTACCTGCAAGTTTGAGTCCACTGCTGTCCCTGAATCGGTTAGCATGTTTGTGGCCTGCTGAATGACACATATTCAACAATAGAACTGTCCTTTATCTCACACATCTCATCAAGAATATTTTCTCAACACTGTTTGCATTTTACATGAAAACCTGTAGCATCTTCCACTGAGGAAGCGATCTGAATTATATTTGTTCCCCGTTAGAAATAAGAATAACCTGCATTAAATGCTACTGTCATGTTTTGTTACTCATTTTAATTCGCCCAAAAAAACTTACATGTTACTGCTGTTTGGTGAAAAATCTCCGGATGTCAGGCAGCTTTTTCGGTGGCATTTTTTGCAGTAGGTTAGCTACCGGTTAAATTTGATGAACTCCGCTGTGTTGCTATCACTCCTCCTGTCGATCACATCAAATGGTGGGAGTAGCAATAGCGGGGGCTTTTTGGAGGGAAGCGACAGGTGTTATGGGGAGAGGGGGGAGGGCGGAGGGCGGTGATGGGGAGAAAGCGAGAGGCAACAGATTCTTTTTTCTGACGAGCGGCTGAGTTTTTTTTGTCGGGGTTTGTGGATGGTGAGCAGTGGGGAGAACTTTTTTTATTTTCTTTCTGAGGAGCGGCATGAATGGGGTTTTAATCAGATATACACAGCACCGAAAGTAAAATATGTGTACAAAATATTGGTGGGGACTGTCCCCCTACCGGTCAAGATTGGTGGTGGCATGTCCACACCAGTCCTTAAGGAAGTTGTATGTTGTATCCCCCCGATGTCTCCATGGATTCTGTTTTTTGTTTTTTTTACTTTGTTTTCATGTTTTGATTTTTTGGATTTTGGATTCCTGGTTTCCGGTTTGTTTGGACTTTGTTTTCATGTTTGGATTTTGAATTTCCTGCCTCTGTGTTCAGTTAACCTTTCATTAAACCCACAAGAAAGTCACCTCTGCCTCCCTGCCTCTGGATTTGGGTCAACAAACCACAACCAAATCCTGACAGATGGCACCTCTGTTTTGAATGTGCAAATACTTAAATATATTTCTCTAATGTTTCTTGTTTTCTGTGTGAAGGCTGTAAATAAAAAATGTTTGATGTTGATTTTAGGGCTTTTTAGTTTCAGAGGAAAAATCCCTGCTTCAAAATCCTCCTTATTCTCTGCAGTTCTTAACCACTCTTCCTTGCAATTTCTTTCTTTGATTTTTTTCAACATTCCTTTATTATTCCTTTTGCATTTTTCTGGGATTGGATTAGGACATTCCGACATCTCTTTTAGGTAGAGATGTCCCAATCAGATATTAATACCGCATATCGGTCTGATATTAGGCCAAAAAGATAATATGAGATTATATCGGCCAGGATCTAAAATCTGCAATATTGTCATGCAGATAGAAAAACTGCTTAAAGTTTCTGTAACTCAGAAACTGTAATACAGACCAGGCAGACGGACATCAGAGGGAAGGACAGTGTCAAAACAAATCCATAATCAGATTCACTCTGATATGGGAGTTCTGAATGGGGAAGCTGTTGTTCTGATCCATAACACAACTCTTGGGTAACTTACCATAATCCCATATTCTATCATTTATATATCTAATAATACTGTTTTTGAATACCCGCTAAATTTGTTTACCGTTTATGACTTATTTATGGTTCCCTGGGGTTGAGATCTTAACTCTCCGCAGAGTCTGAGATGCAGTATGATTCTGCTGCCACATTTCAGAAAATGCATAATGTTGCAATGCAGATATTCTGGCTGGGTCCTTGACTGGTGCATTTATTTGGGTCTGGAGTTGTTCTAACTCTAACTTCCACTCAACTTCCTGTGACCGGGAGCGCGCAGCTGCTAATGGCTTGACTTTAAGTGTTTTCCTGCTGAAGGAGTAGCAACCAAATCCCTCCGGAGAGGTCTGTGCTCGCTGGACCGGGTCAGACTGGCATTCCTCAGAGTCACAAGGAGCTGAACAGAGTGTTTTTGTGCTTCCTGTGATTCAAACCGAGTTGAATGCAGGGCTTTCTAGAACCGCCTGCAGCAGAGGATAGTTTCCTCTGAAGAACTTCCAGCTCTCCCCCTCCCCTACCCACATACATCTGGATGTGTTCAGAACTATAGAACTTCTAAACTTATTAACTTCTCTTACTTCTAATATCAAGGACAATTGCCTGTCCTTGATATTTTGCCCGTAATGGTTTATTTTGACATAAACCATTACCTTCTAGCCCAGTAGATATGTTTAAAATTTAGAAAAACTTTCCATATAGTAAGAAAGCTAAAAAAAAACACAAATAAAAGATATATTTATAGCTAGGGTTGTGCCGATGCCATTTTTTGGCCCCGATACTGATAGTTGGCTGTGCAGTATCAGCCGATAACGATACAATCTATTTGAAATTGATGTGTGTGTGTAAATATGAAGAACTGCATACTAGTTGGATGTAAAATAATTGCCATCATTGCTTTGTCAAGCTGAGGCCTACCTTTGTGAAGCAGGAAAGAGACTAATACAAAGTGAATCCAGCAGAACATTTTATTGCCTACCTGGAATGGGTGACAATAGTTAAATAAACATTTGGCTCTCATTTGGTATCAGTGCCGTGTTTGTTGGTCCTCGCCGACACCAATACCACCATTTTAGTGCTGGATCGGGGCCCTGCCCGATACTGGTGTCGGTGCAACACTATATGTAACAGCTACTAAACTGAATTTATTAAGGGTTAGGCCACATGTTTTTGTCAACATCACATCTGGTCACATCTCATCCCAAGGCGATGCACCTGGGAAAAAACCACTTGATAGCATCCATGGCTTCAAACAGGTACATCTGGTCATGTTGCTGATGGTCATAAACCTTCCACCTCCATGCTGAAAAGAAAGCTGAATAGGGTGGAAGGATGAGACTTACCAGTCTTGGGTGAACTTCAAACCATGTTGTTATTGCTTGCGAATCATGGAAAGCCACATTGTCCCAGGTAATTACAAAGTTCATCATGTATATATAAACAGAGGTTTATATACTGTATCTAAGGTTTGAAATGTTGTTTTTGGTATGTGGGATTGTGTGTTAACATTTGTAAATACTACAAAAACAATCCCTAATTTTGTTGGGAGGTATAGCTTGTCTGTTAAGAAAATTTAAGCATTGTGGAAATGTGTTCACTGACTGCATATTGTGTGAAAACGACATGAAATGTGTGAATGGTATGTTCACAAAAGCCCAATGCTGTGCTTACTGCATGTAGAATTTTGAAAACGTGACACCAGATTGGACAAATGCTTGTTACGCTGAAAAAAACTGTAATACTTAATAGTAATACTAGCAAAACCACTCGCTGTGTTCAAAACTAAAAGCACATTTTTTAAACCTATCTGTAAAATCAGCTGTACAGCATTCCTTTTGCAGAATTGTAAACACAACTCACTACTTTACACTCAATGTCCAGATGACCTAACACACACTACACAAAACTACACAATCTATGTATATGACTGCTATTTACACTATTTTGCCAACTGGCTGACACACTGTCACATGCTAAAACTGTTTACAATAAGATAACTAGTTCACTTTGCAATAAGCCTAAGCACTATAAATAAGTCACAGGTGAGCTGTCAGTGTGGACTATAATGGAGGGAGCAAGAAGAAAGTGTTATGTAAATGAGGCTGAGATAGAGGACATGGAGGTAAAGAAGTAGGAGGAGACCAGATACATCATCATACGGAACAATTTTAGTTTGCATAGGGCTGCTTGAGTCAGCAACTGGTTAATGCTACATTTAGACTTGAAGCAGCACAGGCAGCAGAAACTGCTAGTTTACATGCAAAGTCAATGATTGACGCACATCTTAGCGCATCAGACTTAATTTTCGACTAAGCAGCTAGAGCAGCAAAGATGCTTCGGCCGCATATCAGAAGTAAACTGGTACAAGCATCTGTTGGGATCTGTTGGGACCTCCCGTCGACATCTTCTGGACCGCCAAGAAGCGGTCGTTGAGAGGGGGGTACTGTTGGGATCTGGAGCTGTACCACCTTTCTCCAGCAGAGTGCGCCGTGGATCCTCCTGAGCTGAGCCTCCAACACACCTGTGGCGCATCTCGTCATTAGAGGATCCTCCTGTATATAACCTGCCTTCAGACCTTGCCTCAACGCCGCAGTGTTGATCCAGTTTGGTTAGCACCTGAGCCTAGCAAACACCTGAGAATCTAGCTATCTCTGTTGAGATTAGATTCTAACTCCTCCTTGTCTCTGCTTCACAGGAATCCTGTTTCCCTTGGAAGCTCTGGATGAGCTTAACCTGCTGAGCCTGCCCTCTGAGCCAAACCTGAAGACTCTTCTCTGGATTCCCCTGCAGCTCTTGGCTAAGAGCTGGAAACCCAAACCAAGGTCTGCCCTCAAGTCAGAAGTAAGACGCTGAAGCGGTTATTGGACTCTGCTGAACTAAACAGTCTCTGGACCCAACAGTTCCTCTCTCAAAGTATAACCGGGATTCCTCCGTTTGAAGAGCAAAATCCGTTTGCCTGGTGCTGGAAGGTCTATGATCGTCATCCCCATCAACGCACAGCCCTTTTACACGCAATGGAGGAGGCATGTGGGGATATTGACCAGGCATCATGTCAGGATTGGATACGGCATTTTAGGTATTTTAGATATTTTCCCTTAGACAAGATGTGAGGTAGAAGAGGTCTTGTTGCATATGACACAATGTCAACAGTTTTTTTTCCCCCCAGTGATTTTCTATTTTGACTCAGAGAAACACTTCAGTTTGTTTTGATTTGTTTAAATAAACATCAATACAAAAGAAGTTTGAATGTCTGCATGTTTTGGATCTCTAAATGTTTATAGAACTATGACAAACGTATTACCTCAAACTGACATAGCCTACTTTGTGCACAGAGAAAGCAAAAGTCAGATGTGTTTTTTATTGATACCATCAGTGTGAAGATTCCACAGTTTGTGCTTATTAATATGATGGTTTATGTTAACTGTTTGATACAAAAATACAATTTTTACGAAGGTTTGAAGAGTAAAGCGAGGTTTATTAGCTTTTGCAGGAGAACTACAGTTTTGTTAAGTTGGTGAAATGTTTTGTTATTTTTGTGTAGAGGTTTGCAAAAATACCCAATAGTTACAAAAATGTTGCTTAAGCAAATAGAAATAAACTGTATTTATAGTGCTTACGCTGATTGCAAAGTGAAATGATTATGTAAAACAATGTAACATGTGACAGCGTGCCAGACAGTGTTAGGACTCCGGTTTGTGTGGTTTGTGTTTTGTGTGTTTGTATTCCTTCCTCCACCAGGCGGCGCCTTAGCCTGATGTAGTCCGACTCAATTCTAGTCAGAATATGAGTCTGATACTGCTCCATAGAGCTGTGATTATGGTGCGTGTTTCGAACAAACCAGGAAAAAAAATGCCTCTGCACTCAATTGGATAGACCTTTCTGGGCGGGACTAAGTTCGGAATGGCACCCAGGCTAGCGGCGCCTGGTCCTGGTTCGCCTCCTCACACACCTGCGGAGGGTTACCTCGTTAACGGAGTGCTCTTAAGCTGCTGACTGCCACTACCTCGACGCCAGAGTGTTTGCCAGTTTTGGGTACTCTTGCCAAGCTGAGTTTTGCTGAGTCAAACAGAGTTTTTGTCTACCTGAGTTTTAACCTTGTTGTTTTGTCTGTGCCTCTCGCCAGGAAGTAATCCTGCAACTGGATGTTTCAGACCTTCTCTCCCCTGGAAGGATTTTCTGAGAATCAATCAGAGCTGAGGATTCAAGGGTGTGATTCTGATCCACCCATTTCCCCAAGGATTGTCTGGGGCTTCTCTCTGAGCAGGGGATTCATCTCCACAACAACCCGTTCAAGAACCTCGAGAAATCTAAGTGGCAGTCAGGTTCTCTGTTCACCTACAAACAACAGCATTCTGGGTAAACCCTGTCCGCCCTCCATGAGACTAACACTGGAACACCCCCACACCGACTGGGGTCAAAGAGTTAACCATTTTCTGGAAACGTGAGTCTGCAATCTATTGCTCCTCTTCAAGTTCTAGAATCAAATTTCCCACTGAGCCTGAACTAACCGCAGTGTCTTCCCCTCACTTTCCAGTTCCGGTTGAGCAGTGTTCAGAGCTACACTGGATTCATCACAAGCTTCTCAACAAACCTGTTAAACTTTCCCCTGGACTCTCTGTATTGGTTTTCTGCATGTGGGTCCGAGCTCTTGATAAAATCATGACAGACAGTTGGCAAAACATATGTTAGTAGTAGCCATATATTTGTATAGTTTCGCTAGAAGTGCGTTGATCATTTGGAAATTGAGTGTAAAGCAGGGAGTTGTGTTTATTTCAGTTCAATTCAGTTTATGTATATGGCGCCAATTCACAGTATATGTCATCTCAGGGCACTTTACAGTTCACCAGATCATCCAGTTGAATTGATTCAAAGTTTTCTATCTGAGGAAAACCAGTTGATTGCATCGACTCATTGACTCGAAGGCAATCCCTCACGCTAAGTATGCTTATAGCGACAGTGGAGAGAAAAAAACTCCCTTTTAATAGGAAGAAACCGTTTACAGTTCTGCAAAAAAGTACCGTGCAGTTGAATGTATCTACAGTTTTGCAAAATGTGTGTTACAGAAGAGTAAACTGAATGCAAAGCAGTGTTTGTGCTTCTTGTTTTGCAAACTCAGTGAGTTGTTTTGCTATAAGTGTTAATGGAGCCTAGGCGGAAGTTCATCTGAAGAAACTCATTGGTTTTCATACATCAACCTGCGACGCAGCTTTGAATGTAATCAGCTTTGAACCATACCTCCACGAAAGCCAATCCAAATCCAAAGTTCACGTCAAAAGGCCTCGCACCTGTCAGCTCCTGTGCGCAGGCGGTGGATGTGCTGTGAGTTTATTCAGATGACACCGTTGCAACTCCAAGTGAGCTTCGGATCCTCCGCTCTGGCCGCTGCCCGGATCCTATGCTCTGACACACTTGTTGATCCATGTAGTGCTGCAGAGATTCGCGGCTCCACCACGCCCTCTTCCCCTGAGCCATTAGCAGTCAGCTGGCTCGCCTGCGTTCAGCTCACTGACGCTGATTCTCTTCAGGTGAGACCAAGGGTGTAACTTTGCGATAAAAGTTGGTGGGGACGCTCTAAGGGTGGTGGCTGATTGACCTACAGCTACTCAACCCGAACACTTTCAATAGCGTTTGTATTTAAAAAAAAAACAACATATATTTATTGATTGCTTTACTATTGTTGAGAACACAAGAGTACCACAATACATTTTAGTATTATTACTTAATTTATAGTTATAGACAGATGCATGCCTTTAGTGCATTATTTTATAAAGGGCTCAAAAACATTAATGTATAAAAAAAGACAAATAACAGCAAATACTGATGCCGACATCAATATAATCTGTATCCCTAGTATGGACACAACTTCACTTCCATCCATCCATGCATGGCTTCCCTTTAAGCTGCATCAGTGATTATCCTCCTTCACAAGCAACAAAATCTAATTTAGAAATTTGTCCCATATGTCATTGACAGCTAAAGTCTATATATTGAACCTTATATTTCAAAAAGAATTTATACACTGATTTTTATTATTTGTGCTTTAATTCTTGTAGGTTTCTTATATTTTAATTTTAAGTCTGTGTCCTATGAGTAAGACTGTCTCTGGGTTGCTGGCACAGCTATTTCTAAGTCTTTTTGAACTACAAATGACAAAAAGATATGTTGAATTTTATTATAGCATTGAAAATTGGAGACATATCTTATTGCATGTTGCACATCCTAGTAAATCTGTTAAACCTTTAAATCTGCAGCTGTCCCTAATTGTGTCTCTGCTCTGCTTAAAAACAGATTTATGAACCTATGAACCTGTCTACCATTATAATGATGCCAGAGAAAATCATTTTCAGGATCTCTAGAAGCTCTGCAGTCTGATTCTCTGTTCGATAATAAAACAACAGATATGTGTTAATTTTAATCTATAACTCTGAGTAATGGTCTTTTGAGAAGCCCAGCTTTATTTTAACTTATATAAATTTACACTCTGTTGCCAATTTTAGCTGAAAAAGCTCCATATGTAACAAACTGATTTTTCTGTGGCATCTCTGATTTTTTTACCAACCAGTCTCCTAAATTTTACTTAAACATATATCGGAGTAACTGCCACTTAAAAATTCACTGAGTGCTGCTGCGAATTTACGGCTTGCCATAGTGGGTAGACGTAATCGAATTTATGTTAAAATAGCTTGCCATATTTGGTATCTCTTCTCCTCCACTATGCAGTAAGCAGCAACCCCAAATAATATTATTTATCTCAAAGCGACAGATCCGATGATATTTCAAGAGGTGGGACTCGAGAGCAGCGGGAGCGAGGAAAAACAGGGACTGAAAATGCTCTGAACACAGTTAGCTGCACCCAACCCCAATTACTGCTGGCTAAAGTAAATCAGCAGAAAGAGGGGAAAAAGCGGAAATTATTGGTTGGGACTGTTCCCTTCATGCCCAAAGTTGGGGGGGACATGTCCACTCCAGTCCGTCAGAAAGTTACGCCAGTGGATAAGACGAATGGCTTCAAGGCTCTAGTGTTTCCTCATTCATACCTTTAGCTCTTTGGTCTATTAAATATCGCACGCACATGCTTCACCAGCTCTCAGCTTCTCATCGTTAATTAACATCGGTCCTCTGATCTTTGCCTTTCAAGGTCCCTGGCTGGATTTTTATACAATTTCTCTGTCAATTCTTTCGGCAGTTCACCATGTTTTACTTTCATTTAACAAACTTTATGTACCACGTCACATGATGGAGAACTACATTTTATCAAGCTCCTCATTTACGATTTTTAGCAACACTTGTTTTTATCTTAACAGTAATTTTTAACTGACACTTGTTTTACTTCAATTGTTTATATGTTTGAATTGTGTAGATAAAGTGTTGTTAAAAGTCAAAAAGTCATTTAGTAACCCCGTAGAAAGCTATTTGTCTACTGCGCCTGTTGTCTAGTGGTTGGTGATTATGTAGGTCACTGCATTCATAATCTCTGCTTCTAGTTTCAGATCATCATCAACTGCATGTCTCAATGTCAGAAAAGTCACAGGCATTCCCCTCAGCGCATTGTTTCTATCTAAATCTGCACCATGTTTGACGTGTTTCTATGTGGTGGGCGCCCTAGGCATCCTCCATCCATTGCAACAAGCACTTATGGTATTCCTTTCTCATCGCTGCAGGTGTCATGACGCCCTCTATCACTGCGGCAGGTGGTTATGGTGCCCTCTGTCCATTCCTGCAGGTGCTCATGGTGCCTTTTCCCCCGCTGCAGGTGCTCAGGGTGCCCTCCATCCTTAGTGGCGGGCACCTACGCTCCCCTTTTGCCATCACTAGAGTTGCTTATGGTGCCCTCCCTCCATCGCAGCGGGCGCTCACAGGGGGTTTTCCCATCACTGCAGGTGCTATGGCACCCCTCATTCTCGCGCCAGTGCTCATGACGGACCTCTTCTCATTGCACATGTGCTCTCGGCACCATTTTCTATCGCTGCAGGTGCTACGGCACTTTTACTGTATGCCGCTTCATGGCGCCCTCCATCATCGCTACAACACTCTCCATCCATCTCTGCAGGAGCATGATCGTGCGTTATATCTGTTGAGGCGGAAATTTCTGGCAGCCTTTCTAAATCGCTACAGGCACTCATGCAATCATGGTGCCTTTCATCTTCTCATGGCGACTCATGGCGCTTTCATTTTTGCGACATTGCGACTATCATTGTGGGTGTTTATCGTGCAGCATCATGGTGGGCATTTTATGCTGCCCTTCTAGCATCGTGGTGAGCGCTCACGGCGCCCATACCCATTGCGGCAGACACATCTCACTTTTATCCATTACCGCAGCCCTTTATGTCACCCTTTTTCTATCAAAGCCAGTGCATTATTCCCCCCAGCTCTTTGCCTCAGGCGTATCATGGTTTATAAACCAGAGACCGTTAGAAACCAGAACCCTTTACAAACCAGAGCTCTTTGCATACCAGAGCTCATTATAAACCAGAGCCCTTTATAAACTAGAGCCCATTATAAACCAGAGCCATTTATAAAC
>NW_015151675.1:0-1492 GCF_000732505.1 Cyprinodon variegatus
ATGATCTGGTGAACTGTAAAGTGCCTTGAGATGACATGTGTTTTGATGGCAGCTCATATGCAGCTGTGAGGAGGTGGTTAGATAAGCCAATCAGGAATGCCAACTCTGTCACATTGTAGGTGTTAGAAAACAAAGGAAACATAACAGAGATAATATCCGATCCAGAGAGCTCCTTTACTGAAAGACTACTTTACCTCAGGTGCAGAAAAGAGCACAACTCTAGATCCTTCCTCCCAGCTGCTTTCAGGCCTTTCAAGTGTTTCTAACCAAACCTTCACTTGATCTACTTTTATCTGTTCAGTTAATATTTTTGTACATCACAGCCTTTACTTTCAGTTTTATTTTCAGCATCATTCTGTGGTTCACACAGTTGTTTTTTTGATCGTGTTGTATTATTTGTAAATAGACTGCTGTTTTTCTTTTTATCCTTAACATTTTCATTTAACAGGAGTATGCCTGTTTTAATAAACGAGTTTTAATAAACAAATAGTTATTAAAACGAGAGAACAGTTTTGTTTTTTGAGATGTAATTTATTTTTTACAATCCATTTTAAATTCTAGGGTCTGTTGTCTACCTCTATGTTTTAATGTCACACTCAGTCCTACTGATTCTATTCTATTCTATTCTGTTCTATTCTCAGTAGACACAGTGTTAACATTAAAATTGAAATAACAACACAACTTCATATAATAATTATAATAAAAATCATCATAAACAACTCCACACTGGAGAAGAATATAACTGAATAAAGAGAATGTAATTTTTTTTTGTTCTACCAGATGAACATGTATAATTTTGCATAAAACTAAACTAAAACATTCTATTCATAAAAAGATGGGAACAGCTTCTAAGATCTCTTGTCTTGTCTTTTCTTTGATTTATGGTTTTCTCTGTTTCTACTCAGGTCTGGGTCTTAGCTTTTTATCTTGTGTTCCTCCATGCTCTATCAGTCTTGCCCTATGCTATTAATTTTGTGATTTACGGTTTGCCATAACGGTTCAGGTTTGGTTCGCTAACTATTTTCTCTGTTTATGTTCTTCTGTTGATGATTTTAGTCGTTTCTTGATTATTCTGGTTTTGATTTTCATGTTTCTTTATGCATTTTTAGACTTGTTCCTTGTCTTCCTCTCAGTCAGTCTCTGCTCATTGCCGTTTCCCTTCCTTAGTAACCTTGCCTTAATTCTCCTCAGCTGTTGTCCATTTCTCACCTGACCGCTCTCACCTTGGCTCATCCCCCCAACCTCCCTCCCTCCTTCTCCCATAATATATGCTGTTAGTAAGTTATGTCTTCATCACTGGGTTCTCCTGTTGCTTGCCCCTTGTCCAAACTCTGCTTTATTATGAGTTGATTGTTTTCTTGATAAAATTAAAATTCAATAAATCACGTTTGCTGTGATTTATTGAATTTAGTGTTAATCGGTATAAAGATAAAAACTATTTTTCGTCACGATCACTAAGTTTGGCAGCGGCCATTTTTGCCCAAATATAGTA
>NW_015151675.1:2993-5410 GCF_000732505.1 Cyprinodon variegatus
TTTACTTAAGTAAAAGTAGGAAGTAGTAATCCAAGAAACAAGAGTAAAAAGGGCTTGATAAAAAGGCAATTCAATAGCTGAATATTTCACACAATATTGTCTGATAACATCTGATTTAATGTTTAGAAATGATGCAGTCACACAGACTTTAAGTGACAGTTCTGTTATTTCAAAGACTTAAATAAGAATACAAATAAATAACATGACTAAATAAATAAAAAAATGCTTTTCTAGTCAATTATTTTCCAAAATAAAAAAAGCTTTACAATATTCTAAAAAAGTAAAACAAAAAAAACAATCCTATGGACTTTGTTTCCAAGTTTGAAGACGTTTAGTTTCCCATCCAGGAAGCTTTTTTCATTAAAAATGTCAAAAAATAGCATTGAGCCACAGGCTTTATAGAGCGGACCAATAACAAAGCCTGGTTTTAGAAAACACGCAAATTGAACCGGACGAGCGGGTCCACCCCTTTAGAATGGCAGTCAATTGGTTTCTTTGTTAGCCTTCAATACCCCATACCTGTCTATGTCTCTGAAAGGAGGGTCGTTAAAGGGAATTGTTGGTCTGGCTTATTAGGCTAGGTGATCTGTTCCCCTGTAGTTGACAGTGTCTTCTATTGGTTACTGTTTTTTTTCACTTGATCTCGAAATAGTTCAAGTTACTCATAGAGGGCAGAGCAGCCAGGAATTTTACCTAAGGAGGACTAGGGATATTTCACAAGTAAAATTAAGAAGTACTTACAACTATCTATTTTAAGTGTTACTCATGTAAATGTAACTGAGCAAATGTAAGTAGTTACTACCAAACTATGGTAAGGCTTGTGTCTGAAACAGCAACAGCTGGTTTAATATTGCAGAGGAATAGTAACCAAAGCTGTAAATAAACAGATTACGCCACAGATTAGAAATTCAATTTAATTCAGTTCATTTAATTTATAAAGCATCAATTCACAACACATGTCATCTCAAGAGACTTTACAATTCAACCAGATCATACAGTCCAATTGATTGAAATTTTTCTATGGAAAACCAGTCGATTGCATCTACGCATTGACTCGAAGGCAATCCCTCACACCAAGCATGCTTGTAGCGACAGTGGAGAGGAAAAACTCCCTTTTAACAGGAAGAAACCTCCAGCAGAACCAGACTCAGTGTGAGCGGCCATCTGCTGAGGCCGACTGGGGTTCAAGGAGACAGAAGCAGAGATAGAAAAAGAAGCAGAGATATAAAAGGCAACAGTAAACCAGCTCCACAGACTTCCCCTGCAGGAAACACACAGCCAGACAGACGAGCTCCGAGCCAGCTCCCATGTCAGAGGACGAAAAGAGCACATCCAGTTAGACACAGTCAGAGAAACAGGACCACACTGAAAAACAGGCTGAGCTCCATCATCTATAAACAAAGGTGTTGATGGCAGCAGCACAGTTGATATTTCAGCAAAAGACAGCAATATAATCTGAAAGGAGTGGAAATAACTTATTGCCAAAGAATTATTAAATATTTTTTCCAGACAGTTGTGTAAAAAACTTACATTCCTTGCCAGTAAGTGGTGGTAATGCACCTCTAAGTTGTCTGCAGTAGCCTGCATCATTTCCGTTGGTTTTGTATTTGTATTGAGGTTTTTTTATAGTGTTGTGTCTTTTCATTTCTGTAGTGGCTTTGGTATTTAACCTGACACTTCTATGCCACTGTTGAATCAAACTCACTAAAATTAGATGAAACTTTCTTTTTCCTTTTTTCCCCCTTCAAAGTATTTAAAATGTTGGTAGTGCATTGACATATGGATCATACTGGCACAGACCGTTGTAGAGGACATAACAAACACTCTTCAAGCTGAATTATGATGACACTTTTTAGGAGGATGTTGATTCAGTCTTTTTCGCACGGTCTCGATGCAGTTACAGAAGAAATCACAGAGCCGAATTGGCCCTTATGTTACCTGTTCACACGATGCTTCCACAAGTCCTGCACAATGGGTTCTACAACAAATGCAAACAGATGTGACAAAAATCCCAGTGAGTTAGAGTGTTGCTCAAGCTGCCGCCAACCATTCCACTCATACTCCTAAACTCTGCTATGTGAGCTGTGCCGTGGCAGACTAGGAGGTGCATTCACTTTATCCCTATTCTGCCTTGGGCATAAAAGAAAGTGAGAATGTGACTTACGAAAGCAGATGCAGACATATGCACCCTGAATGACAGCTTCATCTTGGTGAAGTTCATCAATGTGCTTGATCTTCCTATCCATCACAGATATAATGAGTGAAAACTGACAGCTAATGGCTGCATTGCGGTTCTTGATGATCACCTCCTGGCACCACTGTATGTGCTGATAGGTGCAGAAACAACCTCCCTTTCCATACACGGTATAAAGTTACACATTTACGACAGGATGAAGCTGCAACTGGCCAAAAGCTAC
>NW_015151675.1:11105-11865 GCF_000732505.1 Cyprinodon variegatus
ACCCCCTAACATTACATTTAGTCCAGCTTCACTCCACCATGGGTACTTATGTCCACTCACTCTGCTTCTTTGACATGCAGAGCCCACAGGAGATCCAAGGAGCATGCACAGACCGTGTATTTAAAGCCATAGAGAAACGTGAAAGACAGATCATAATAACTCCTCCTAGGTGACCAAGCTCCTCACCCTATCTATAAGGAGGTGCTCAGCCACCCTGCATGGGAAGCTCATTTCACCTAATTGTATCTGGCATATCTTTCTTTCTGTGATGACCCATCAGGGAGTTTAAGACAGTACATGGAGAGGTAAATTAAGAGCTTTACCTTTTGACTCAGAACGGTGCAGAGTCCCCATTTGCCAAACCAATCTGTTGATCTTCCTCTTTCTTCTTCCCTCACTTGTAGAAACATACAACTTGAACTCCTCCACTTGAGGCATTAACTCTCCTCCACCTTTTTCTGGTCGAGGAATCACAGACCTGGAGGAACTTATAATATAACTATTATATTACTACACTGATAACAACTCAGTTATAAAGCAATTAATTTAACTTCACACTAAAGGCTTTAATTTGATTGAACAACTGATTTTAAAAAAGCAAAAACAGGCTGCTCATATGCAGATACAAAACCTTAGACCTATGAAATATTTGGGTTTGAAGAAGCAACAGGAGAACATTAAGGATCCCATCCCAGTAAGAAATCTAAGCTTGAAATGGAAACCAAGGCAACCCTTGGCCTTGGGATTTTCATTGTCAATA
>NW_015151675.1:13499-14713 GCF_000732505.1 Cyprinodon variegatus
ATCTTCATTGAAAAGTACAATGCTTTTACTACAAAAATAAGGACATTCCAATGTGACCCCAAACTTTTGAACGGCAGTGTATATAGCGCCTTTTTTCAAGTCAGGAGACTTGACCAAAGTGCTTTACACTACATTCATTCACGCACACACTCACACACTGATGGTCGCAAGCTACATTGTAGCCACAGGCCCTCTGACCACCATCAGTAGACAATGCAGGTGAAGTGTCTTGCCTAAGGACACAACGACAATAAAAGTCAGAGCCGGGGCTTGAAACGTCAATCCTTCGATTTCAGGGCAAAATCCTACATCCAACGCCACTGTAGCCCCAAAAGAAGATTTGCAATTTTTTCCAGAATGTGAGACACACCCCCGGTAAGTGAAAAAGGGGAGGAGCACGTCTAAGGTAAACCAGAATGATTGACAGTTAGGACGACCACTTATTTTAATTATCCACTAAAAAAGAACATCCTCCATTATACCTTCAAGTCAAAGGCCAGCCGCACAGCACAATTATACCCAAACAGTCTGATTAAAAATTCCCTTATTTAATCAAATGCCTCTCCGTTATTGAAAAAGACTATTTCATGAATAATCAGGTTCCACCAATCATGCATTTCAGTGCAATTTAATCGTCATAGAACAGGTTTCTGTGTACAGGAACAAAACTCAGGACATCTTGATTTTGTCACTTAAGGGAGACCACTGCAGCAAAACCAGCTTCAGAACATCTGCTCTCCCAGCCTCTGATAATGAAAGGATTTTGTCAATATCCTATCTTTTGTCTCTTAAAGATTCGCAGAGATCATTACTTTTATTGACTTTCTGTTTTAGTGTTTATGGTAAGCATTAAATAAACAGGTTAGGGTCCTAAAAATGTCCTTTTTTAAATGCTCAGTTATATGAGGGCAAACCTGCAACCTAAGGCGGCGTGCATAAACATATTAAAAGGTATTAAGGCTGTTGCCTTTTTTATCTGTTTTTTTTTTTTTTTAGTGAACTTGACAGATCTATGGTAGAAAAGCTTAGTAGGAAAATGTTACAGATGTTACAGAGATTTCATCAGATCAGAACTCTGAAAACACCAAGTTACTACAGAGTCAGATTCAAAAGATTAAAATGCTATTGAAAAATTAACATCAGAGGGAAAACCCTTTTGGATCTAGCTCAGTTTTCTATAATGAAGATGGATGGAAAGACTGATGATTGTTCCC
>NW_015151675.1:16653-18067 GCF_000732505.1 Cyprinodon variegatus
ATTTTCAAATAAATCCCCCACTGATTTTTGAATAAATAATGTACCATATTCTTAAAGGTAGAGCTAGGCACTCCACCAGCCCTTCACTACCAGGGTTGTCAGATCTGCCTGTTTACAACCCATAAACAATGTGAACACTATCACCTCAATAAAAAAAAAAAAAAAAACAGCATTAAATCCTCTGAAACTTCTGTTAAATCCACTAACCTATAAAACACACAATGCAGAAGTGCAACATTCTAGCTAACATCAGCTTTGGATCATCACCTTGAATATCTGCAATCTATCATCTTAGATCCACATCAGCCTCTGGTTCTTTTCTGAATATTTTTAAATTTCTCTTACTTCAAAATCATATTGGCTCAGATGTGAAGCTGAAATTGTGATCGCTGGAAGTGACACCGGCAAATTCTTCATAACAATTTGTCAGTGATTGATTCAAGACGCTGACAAACTTTTATATATATATATATATGTGTTGTCAATTGGCATTATTGAAATAAACTGAAATTAATTGAATCAATTCAGTAATAGAATAGAATAGAATTCAACTTTATTGTCATTACACTCTCACAAGTACTAAGCAAAAAAAATGTAGTTTGTATCTATCCAGCAGTGCTTTACAGGATGTAAATATTTATTTACATGTGTACAGGACTCTGTATGTATGGACTAAAACTGGTATATATAACCAAGGAGTATTTGTAAGAGGCTATAAAATAAATAAATATGTAAGCTAAATATGGATTATACAGGAAAATTAGGATATTATACTGTATTTATATTAGTGGGATTACAATACAGGATAAATAATGACAGATATTATCAGATAAAAGATTTATAGATTATATACATTTGCAGCTAAGAAGTATGTGTAAGTCAGGGGTCACTTCATGGGTACTGAGTCACAGGACAGGCTACCAATACTGACCTATCAACTGGAGGGGTAAGCATTCACCTAAACTTCAAAGATAATAAACATATTTCTGTTGTTTCTTTTCATTTCTAATTTGCTTTTAGATATTGTCATTTTGAAATGACTATAAATCCTTAAATATTATAAACTATTGATACGCTAAAATGCTCTAGAAAGGATAAAAGAGCAGCATGATAAAATAAAAGTTCAAACTTAGTCCACTGGTGAGTTGTCCTATTTCTAGATGATGCTGTGGGCACCCCATGTGGTCCTTGAGGGCCCCTTGGTGCATGATGGTGACCCCTGGTGGAAGTGATGCTGGATCCATAGGTTGCTGTGTCTCTGTGTGTGTGTGTGTGTGTGTGTTTGTGTGTGTGTGAGCAGGCTGAGCGAAGTCTTTAGTGATTTTCCCGGCACTTTTCAGACACTGCTTCCTGTAGATGTCCTTGATGGCAGGGAGCGGCAGTTTTCACCAACCCTCTGCAAAGCCTTCCCTTC
>NW_015151675.1:20572-22404 GCF_000732505.1 Cyprinodon variegatus
ATTTTATAATAAGAAATTCAAACTCATCTACAACTTAGAGCTAGTTAATTAAAAAATAACTGAAAAGTTAGAGTAGCTAACTGCTTTGAATAATACAGTAACTGAGTTACTAACTACTTTATTTTTTGGGAGGAATACCTTGAAAGTATAACAAGGTAATTTTTTAAAGTGACATCTTGTTAAGCCAGGTGTACACTGTGCAATTTTTTTCAGTCGTTTCACGCCGCTACAGCTCACACTGTACGACTAAAGTGCAGGGTTTAGTCGTACAGTGTGCGTTCACAGCTCACGATGTATGTTTGGCCCGACGCTACCTGCTCACACTGTACGACTAAAAGCCACGTCGGACTCAGCTCTGCAGTAAGATGGAGCTGCTCTGACTCGTCTATCCGGCAGACACACACATAGAAGGGGAATATTAGGCTCTGTGACGGCCCTGCTGTGCTGTCGGGTGAGCATATGTGTAAACTGCCTAAACTATCACTATCAATTAAGGTTCTCTAAGTGGGAGGCGCTTCCATTATGCAGCCAATTGGTTGGTATTTAAGGAGTGCTGTTCCATTTAGGAGTGTTAGTGTTCCCTGCTTGAGAGGCGCATCTCCTGGTTGAAGCAAGCACGCCGCAGACAGCCATCCAGTCCAGTCCAGACCAGGTTGGGGTCCAGACTTCCTGGTGTGGAGGGACCAGGCGTGATCGCCCCATCCAAGCTGCCGTCTAAAGCCGATGCATAGTTTATTCTTTGATTCTGCTAAATAAATGCCTTTTACAGGCTTAAAGCACTGCCTGTTTCCATGTCCCCCCAGTTTTTGTTGCGACCAGTCGAGCCAGGTGGTAACAGGCTCACTAGAGTGAAACGCGCTGCCATGACAATTTGGCCCAATCGAAAGATTCTTGCACGACTGGAAAATCACCCCGAAAATCGCACACTGTACGCCCAGCTTTAGACATTTCAAATGAATCAAGCCTTGGCCTGTAAGACAGATTACCAAAAGGTCAGAGTGAACTGTTTTGTTTTGCTATGTATTTGGTCATTTTTTCTCCCCTAGACAAAGCTATGAGCTACAATTTTACTGTGACTACCTGTGTGTGCTCTCTCCTCCCTTTGACATACTGAAGGAACCGAATCCTGCAACATTTAAATGTGTTCTTTGCCCTTCACACCTGAATCAAATGACTCGCCCACCTCACTAGCAATAATTTAGCTCTGCTAATGAGCTCATACTGAAGGCAGATGTGTTTTTTTTCCCCAGCTTTTATTGTTATTACATTATCACAAGTACAGAGCAATGACATGAACTAGCTGCATTTAACCCTTCCCCTTGGGGAGCAGTTGGCTGCCTTTGTGGGGTTAAAGGTCTTTGCTCAGGAACCCAGAGTGGCAGTCTGTGTCTCTGCTTCCTAAGCTGCAGGACACCTGCTCACGAGAATAAACACTTGGCATCCCTGGTGCATTGCTTGCATTTTGTTGCAGCCAGTGACAAAATACAAGCAAATATCTACTACTATATACTTTCACAGCATGCTTATCGAGGGGGATTGTGTCCTGCATGTTAATCATTTCATAGAAAACGTACCAACCTGAATGTGTGATCTGATTGATTTGTCTCTAGATGCTTTGAGATGACATGAGTTCAAAATTGGTACAATTTAAATAAACTGAATCGAATTGGAACCCAAATTAATTAACATGCATTCCTGTACCCTGTTTTATGAATGGAAACTAGCGGGCGATAGAGAATTTTCCTTTGAGTGCATGCAAGCTACTTATCAATTGGGCACATGTAAATAGGAAACATCTGTTTTAACAGATTAGACCCTCTGTGGCACATAGC
>NW_015151675.1:24011-26939 GCF_000732505.1 Cyprinodon variegatus
GCTTTGTGTTTCCTTTACTGCCTTTTGCAGCTGCTTTTTGTATCTCTGCTTCTGTCTCCTTGAACCCCAGTCGGCCTCAGCAGATGGCCGCTCACACTGAGCCTGGTTCTGCTGGAGGTTTCTTCCTGTTCAAAGGGAGTTTTTCCTCTCTACTGTGGCAAAAAGCATGCTTAGTGTGAGGGATTGGCTTTGATTCAATGAGTCAATGCAATAAACTGATTTTCATTAGAGAGAAAACTTTGAATCAATTTGACTGGATGATCTGGTGAACTGTAAAGTGTCTTGAGATGACATGTTGTGAATTGGCGCTATTGAAATAACCTGAATTGAACTGAAAATGAATTCAGGTTATATTTTTTTTTGACAAAAAATCAAACCTTGTTGTTACTTTTCAACATTAAACTGAATTTTTGAAGACTCGCTTTTTTTTTTCAGGTATTGATTGAACATTTGTTTAATAAAAATGTTCTGGTCCACAGGTGTGTGGTTATAGTTTTCATTTTGTAGTTGGGGGTTTTGGCTCCATCCTTTTTGCTTTATGTTCTATGTGTCTTCCCATTGTTTTCTCAGTTATTCTGACTATCTCCACGCCTGCTTCTGTTCTCTTGTTTTTTGTTTTGTTTTTATGTATTATTTTATTTATTAAAATCATTTGCTCACCATGTTGCTTCCTAGCGTCTGGCTGCTCTTTGGTTTGGAAAACCAAACCCTTTCAGAAAGTCAAAGAGAAGTTTGTCAGTGTGTGAATCTGGCGATGCAGGAAACCCATCTCTTATTACAACCTGATACATTCTATTACTCTGTCTTCTTTTGTTACTCCTTTTCTGAGCAGTCAGTAAGTGGAGACGGGCTCACAAATAAAAATGGAGTGGAAATACATTCAGCGCTGTCAAACAAAGATGCTTTTGTTTGTGAGTGATTCAGGTTGATGGAGTGTATTCACTTGACCATCAGGCTTTAGGTCGAGGTCCATAAAAATAACCTCCAAATAAAAAATATCCTTTAAAAGACACTATTTGGCTTTTTATACGCAAAATATCAAGCATTGCTTTCATAAATACATATTCTGCTAAAGTCTGATAACATTCACTTTTAAAATGAAAGCTTTCCTACAACTTGGAATTAGACACTCATATATGGATATGTCAGAGTGCACTGAATAGAAGACGCCATGTTAAATGTCTGTGGCCAGGGAAGCCAAAAGTGGAAAAATTTGTTAGCCCTGTGCATTTTACCTGAGACCTTAAAGGTGTATTGGAAGATTTTCTTTTTCTGTCAGGATCATCGAAATAAGTGGCCCTCCTAATAATCAATCATCCTGGTGATATATTTACATAAGGCCGTCCTACGTGCTCGTCTTCAGTTAGCTATCTTTTTCTGCTCATGTCCACTTTTATGTGCTGAGCTATGGTATCAGCCAGTCTTTGAGACTGGTCTTTCTCACCTTTCTTTGAAAATGGCAGAGGCTCTTAAAGTCTTAGGGAAACGGCCGTTTGAACCGTTTCTCCCGAATTCTCTCGAGTGGTGCACAACTTTACACAAGTGAATAAACTGAATGTGATTGGTCTATATCCATTTCACATCGCTGCTAGTAAAAGTTATCTATTTGTCAGAGGGCTCAGATCGTTGGACCCAGAATTCAGACAAGACAGACACTGATTTCTTCAAAGCATTTATTGAAAAAGCTGCGTGCAGCTGCTCGACAGCTAACGCAGGCTCACTGGAAACACTGTGGGGATGGAGACTCAGGTTAGTGACTTCTGAAACTCAAATGGGGAACAACTATTGTAGAAGCTCATTGGTAGAATTCTCTTATGACAGAAAGAAGGACACTTGAACACGATTCACATCATTTTGTCCTCCAGAGGGGGGGAACGTTTATCTACAATTCTAATTCCTACAGCCTTCTTAAACACATCATAAGTTACATCGTCAGACGTCTCAGTTTCCCCCCGACTCTCATTTCACCTCAGTCTGTTTTATAGTCTCAATATCGCACTACGTAGATGCATGTGCACGACGGAATGTTCTGTCGAAATATTACTGGAATGCACGTGTGCTGGTCAAAGCCAGAGGTTGCTCTGGCACTGGAAAGAATGTTTATACTGATGTTCTCTTTATGCCAAAACCTCTTAACTTATCATCTGATTCCGTACGAATCTGCCATTAGGAACCTTGTTATTGCCAAAATTCATACTTGACCTTCAGCATGTGCTGCTAGGATTCAAACACCCTGTCAACTGCATTCTCTTTGTTGTTAAGTAAGGCCACGAAAAAGGCTATATAAGGCAGTACAGCTGCTTCTATATTCCCCTCTGTAGTTCATTGCAAATGAAATACTAATGTGATGTTACATGTTGATGTGAATACTACGCGACAGCACTTATGTGTGTGTGAAGTTTAAATGTAAAACGAAATTTTAATACCGACACAGCCTGATATGGGTGTAAGTTGGGAGATATAAACCTTTAAATGAAACCGTTAACTAACCGTTACTGAGTATCTTGATTAATAATAAAAGTCAGTCAGTAGTCCTCTAAACAGCCAGCTATGGATGGTTAACAATGTAAAATAATAAGACAATAATAGAGGTTATTATGCAAATGAATGGCATGTTACAATCATCAGGATTATATTTGCAGAATACAACAATAATCGATGCTTCTGATGTCTTCTTTCCTGTTAAAAAAATCAAAAATATAGTTCTTTCACTTCAGGGCTCTGTCCTTGGCTTTCAAAAGGCATGAACACAGGATCACAGGTTCCCGCCTTCAGTATTGTTGCAGGCGGAAGTCGTTGGTTTGCAGTCTTATGCCTGGGGTCACAGGTCTTTACAATCCATCCCCTCAAAATGAGTACCGTATTTTCACGACTATAAGGCGCACTTAAACGTCTTTTTTTTCCCTCAAAATGTGCGGTGCGCCCTAT
>NW_015151675.1:26949-34049 GCF_000732505.1 Cyprinodon variegatus
TGTACCTGTATATAAAAAACGCGCCCTATAGTCCGGTGCGCCTTATGTGTGTGTTAAATACAGAAATGGGACACATAGCTGAGCGTGCGCCTTTTAGTCCGGTGCGCCTTATGGTCGTGAAAATACGGTAAGACAGATAAATAACAATTAGTGTTCTTATCAGCAAATATCAGGTAATTATAGACAATAAACTTCATATCACTCAAATCCTCCCATTGTAGTATGAAGTGTTGGACTTATCTAATTCTATTGGAGACGGATCCCATTCCCCCCTGTGATGCTTTCATCACAGCTGTTCCTCTCGGTCGCTTCTCTGAGTTGCATTCTTTCAATGTGTAGCTAGAGTTAACACTTCATCTTGATGCTCCTCCTCTATTGTTTGAGTTCAGTCAGTCTGCTCCTATGTTGTCCTCGTCCCCTGGGTCTCACATACCATTAATGTGTCCATGGCTTATGCGGATCCAGAGTGAAGGCAGTCCTTGTCCCAGGGTCCTTAATTCTCCCTGTCAGATGTGATCCTGAGAGGAAAGAAAAACTGACCAGTATCTTGAAACCAAATCTAGAGATGTAATACATCTTAACTTGTTTTTCCATTATTCCAGTTTCTGTATTCAAGGTTCAAATTAGAAAAAGGAAAACTTTTAATTTTGGCAGTAATGTCCCATTGTCTCTTGTTTTATCTTCACCCTGATCTGCAACTATTAACATTATTGGAGGATATTAACAAATATTCTCCAATAATTTGTAAAACTCAGATCTCAGAGAATTAAACTTTCTGATAATAATGAAATAAATCATGTAACACGTTTGCAGGACTAAAGATTGGACCTCAGGCCAAAAAAACAAACAAAATAGTCTATATTAATTTAAATCATCTTACCTGTTCAAAGAAACATGAAAGAAAATACAATCATCTTACCTTCCTAAGACAACAGAAACAGGAGAAAACTTTACTCAGACCAAAATGGAAGTCCAATCCTACTATGCAATCGGTGTTACAGCATCAAACTGTTCCACAATTGTTTCAGGAATCTTGTAATTTAAATATTTGATAAAGCAGCTGAGAGTGAGATGAATATGATCAAACTTCATCACCTTTTCTATTCTTCTTTAAGGTCCTTCTCATCTCAGAGTTCCTGGGTCCTTTTTTGCTTGCATTATAGTAGTCCCTGGTTGCTCGTCCAGTTCGAGCAGATATCCATGCAGGCAAGCAGGCAGAGCAAGTAGTCCACCTGAGCTGTTGTTTTTTGAATGACTGACTGACTCGCTGTTTGAAGCTCTGGGTTTACAGGGAATGCGATTGGAAGAGTTGAGGCTGTAAAATGATCATTCCTCTGTGTTTGGACAGAGCAGATTTGGACACGAAAAGAGAAGGGAGCTTCAGTTTGAGCGGCTAACCAGGGAGCTGGAAGTTGAGAGGCAGATTGTGGCCAATCAGCTGGAAAGATGCAGACTTGGGTCCGAGTCTTGGGGCCGAGTCATCTGGAAAATCCCTACCATGGAGAAATGCAGATACCTCGGCCTCAGGGGACGCCAAGTCTTGAGTGACTGACAGCTCCCAGTCGCCCAGCTACCGGATCAGGACCGAGTCGGACCAGGTGTCTCTGTACTCTGCGGAGCAGTCCTCTCTTCATGAAAGGTCTGCAGGGAATTCGTGTGGCTCGGCTCAGATGAACTCGTACTCTGACAGCGGCTATCAGGATGCCAGCAGTGGTTACAACAGCAGGCAGAGCCAGGGCAAGGCCGACCTCAAGATGCAGCAGTCCTTCCCTGTAGCTGGCTCCAGCACATTAATGAGGAATGGCAGGGCTGAGGGACAAGCTTCAGAGCAGGTTCAAGCAGTCACAGCAGCTCTGTCTGGCCGTGCTATGCAAAGGGTTAGCTCAGTGCCTTCTCACTCTCACTCTCCAGCCTACGCCAGCAGTATGTCCCCTTTCCGTGGCTTTCTGCGTACCCTTGTTGGCAGTACCTACGGCTCCCAGGTCATAGCAGAACCCAAACCAATCTCCAACATCCACTTCACAACCTTGCCTTCTGTGCACTGCAGCTGCAGCATTGGCGGCTCACTGTACTACCCCCAGAAAAACTCCCCTGTAGGGCTGAGATGCATCAGCTCCACAAACTCTGGCTCTGGCTCCAGCAGCCGAACCACCCAGTGTATTCTATGTCGGCAGGGTCATCTTCGTGTTGCATGGGCTCTCCCTTGACGATGGTTGACAGTGTTAACCCTCCGCTGACAAAGCAACCGACTCACTCTTCATCCCCAGTCAGGGATAGCATGACTGCTGTGCCCCAGCACTACACCACTCTGCCTTGTTCCATTCTTCGCAACACAGACCCCTATGGACCTCAGAGTTACGACATGAGAGGATGAATCAACCTTAGAGTCTCACAGGAATAAGGAGTTCATATGCCAGTCAGCACAGCCACCATGGACAGGATATGACCATGGTGGCCGCCACTTTGAACCCATATATGAGGATAGGACGTTCCGGGGTCCATAAAACCGAAGCCCCAGCCACACCCAGCAGGGGACCCTTTACAGGAGTGGCTCAGGTGTGGGAAGCCTGCAGAGGACGTCCAGCCAACGCAGTGCCATGACTTACCAAAGAAACAACTATGCTCTTAACACAGCGGCCAACTATGCTGATCCATACCGCTCCGCACAGTACCAGCCCACCGATATGAGTTACGCTCGATAAACTCTGCCTATGGATGACGGCGCCCCCCGCTCTCCTTCCATAGACAGCATTGAAAAGGATTCCAGAGAATTTGCATGCATTGCAGCAAGATTGTAGAGAACTGCAGAGCCTTCCAGAATGACAGGCGGCCAGGAACTGGACGGCTCACTGGGCGGTGAGTCACCCAGTAAAAAGCTGGACTTCAGCTGCTGGGGCAGGAAGAGCGTGAAAGTAACTCACCTGGCAAAGTTCAGTCTGAGCTCAGCAGGAGTGAAGTCAAGAGGAGCAGAACCCTGGAGCTTGAAAGTGAGCCTCTACCAGAGATCTAGGAAAGAAGAGGAGCATATAAGATGGAGTTTGGCCATTTAAGGCTTTATATGTGAGAAGGACGATTTTAAATCTACGGAACTCTAAAACAACGCTCTCTCCACTGATCCAAAATAGGAAGAGACGCACTCAGTGGATAACAAGCAGATCATGATCAGGAAATCAGAAACTCTACGGAACGCCAAGAAAACATTTCTCCACTGGACCCGTGAGAATGAGCACTAGAACAGGAGTATCAACAACAGCCTCAATTATCTGGCCCTGATAGCTGGGACTGAACCAAATATATATATAGGAAACTGGGCTTAGTTAGGCAGGTGAATCAAATTAGCAAATAGGCCAGCCATCAGTACCAAGATCATTAATCATAAATTGGTCTGAAACATTTAAGTATGACCAAGAAAACATAAAGAAAATTGTTTATGACACATTGGCTAGTTTGAACTCAATGATTCATAAAATCCTTGTATTGTCTTATTCAATATTATCTGTCATGTTTATAACTTTGAGACTCCAAAAAGAATCACTGGTAAAACTCCTAAACTTTTCCATTTATGGTTTGAGGCAGTCAGAGCTTTATGTTAGTCATAGAGCCCTTTCTCCTTCGGCTTTGACAAACACAGAATGAAATGATTACAAAACGGATTTAGACAGAGAAGATATGGTTGTTTCTCTTTCTAAGCAACTATCCTCGGCAGGTTCTTTGTCTCATCTATCTTCTTTCTATCTCATTTTCTCTGTAATCTATAATCCCTCTTTCTCCTCCATCTCCATCTTAACCCCAATCTCATCTCTTTTATCATTTTACTTTATAGCCATTGGTCCAAGCTCTGGTACTGCTGAGTGTTTTCTATGAGGAGGGGAGAACTAAAGCCTCTGCAGTGAGTCGTGCACTTTGACAGCAAATCACTCTCTTGAATTGCACAGCAGTGTGCTTTTCACAGTTTATTGTTGGCAGTCTCAAAAGACACAACTAAGTGAAATGAAATAAAGGAAATATTTTGTGACCTCGGTGAGCACAGGAAAGAAATTATCGCTTGTTTTTATTATTAGAATTATGACCATTCTGATTAATCAGGAACTGAAAAGCAGCATTTGATTGGTCCTTACAGCCAGAGTCTCAACACTTGAAAAACGATCTAGAAATAAGTAAAAATGTCTTAAGTTTATTTCCCCTTAATTTGAGTAGGTAAATGAGATAGTTTGCCAACGGAATGAGTATTTTTACTCTGATAAATAAGATAATTAGAAAATATGCACTTGAAATTAAACAATGCTATTCTGTTTTCTTATTCTAAATGTAAATTGCCTTGTTCCATTGGCAAGATGTCTCTTTTACTACCTTAATCTAAGGGCAAATGCACTTATTTTAAGAAAAAAATGACTCGTCTAGATTTTTATTTTTTCCAGTGAACACTGATCACACAGATTACACCTGCAGCCAGGCACCAAAAAGAGTGGCTTAATGTCCAGAGAATACAAGTATTCAGTTTATTTAAAAACAGGCAGTTTATATATATTTAAGTAATTTTTTTAGACAGTTCCAAAATATATAAATGATGAAAACAGCATTTATTTTCAGAGAGGCGAATCACTAGAAATATTACATAAAAATAATTTGTTCTACATATGCTTCCACGAATCATTCAGTTCATCCATCCATCCATTTTTTCTTTTAATCCTTCAGGGTCACAGTCGTACGGGAGAGGATTAGGGCCACTGAAAAATAAAAAAAGGTAAACAAATTTTTACAACTTATTTCCGTTTAATATGGGAAAAAAAGTAAGAATTTTGAAAAAATAGTCAGAATTCTGAGATTAACCTGAGATTAGTCTCCTGATTCCGTTCCCTCTCCCAGTGGGTGAGAGGGAACGGAATCAGGAGATCAGAATCAGGGGAAACTCTGAAACGCTCTCACCACTGGTTAGGGAGTAAACTTGCCTGAGGACACTGGCTGCAGAATAATCTCCTCTCTTGAAAAGGGACATAAATCTTGGACTGGGTGTGCAGGTGGCGCAGCGGTTAGCGCGCACGACCCATTACCGAGGTCTTAGTCCTCGACGGGGCCGACCCGGGTTTGAATCCAGCCTGTGGTCCTTTGCTGCATGTCTCTCCCTCTCTCTCATACCCCTGTTTCTGTCAGCTTACTGTCAAAAAAATGACCACTAGTGCAGCAAAAACTCAAAAGAAACAACAAAAAAAACCATCAACCTTGGACTAACTAAGACAGAACCCAAAGACACCAAACAAGGAACAAACAGAAAGCAAAAAAATAAAAAAGAAACAGCAGGTGAATGATATGAGTAACAATTGGGAGCTGGACAGAGTTAAGCAGCTGAACAGCATGAATAATTAAGGTGAGCTATTGCGGCAGATCATGACAGGAAAATACTTGATGCAGTCAAGTTATGCTGTACTTCATATGCAGAGAAGCCTTTATTTAGCCAAATTACACAAACCTTCAAAAAAATTCAGGAACATTCAGGTTCTGCTGAAAAGATCTGGATCCAAAATTATTTCTTAGGTTCCTCATTCAGTAGCAGATATTTCTCAAGACAGCATGGACGATTTAACTCAGTGTGAAGTGCACATGGCTGACGTATGGACTTGCTTGTGAAGTCCCAGTAGGCCCATTTTACAGAAAAAGTGACTTTTTTTTCTGTCTGAGTCTTCCTTTGTTAGTTCATAAAACTCCTTCAAGCTCTCTGCATTAGAAATACCAACAGCAACAGTATGTATGCTGATCTGTCAGGCTGTTTGCCATAATAGGTGCTAAAAACCTGATGTTATCCAATGAAAAGTGTTGTTATAGATATAGCGCGAACATGAGTCGCGTGTCGCTCATTATTCTAAGAGTGAACAATGTTCTTGTTCGCATTCATTACTTCAAAGATTGATTCAGTTCATCATTCACTAAAAATATGAAAGTCTTGGAACGAGTTCATGCACAACACTGATTACCTTAACCCTTATTGACCTGTCGATTACAAGCGAAGGACCTATCAAAAACCAGCAAAGACCCACCATGGAAACAGGAACTTTTAAAAGCAGCTTGACATAGTGACCCTGAAACATAACAAATAAAACAAAAAGAGGGAAGATATAAGAACCCTGTTACATCATTGCTTACCACGTGGACAGATTTTGTTTTTTATTGTTTACCTCAAACTATTATTCTGCGTATCTACTGCATGCATCAGCCACACGTTTCAGTTCAGTTCATTTATTTCTATAGTGCCAATAAACAACACATGTCATCTCAAGGCACTTTACAAATCACCAGATCATGCATTACAATTTATTCAGTTTTCTATGTAAGGAAAACCAGTTGATTGCAGCGACTCATTGACTAGAAGGTAATCCCTCAAAACTAAGCATGCTTGTAGCGACAGTGGAGAGGAAAACAGGAAGAAACCTCCAGCAGAACCAGGCTCAGTGTGAGCATCCATCTGCAGAGGGCGACTGGGGTTCAAGGAGACAGAAGTATGGAAGTAAATCTGTGTCGCTGGGATTTGAATTAAAAATGCCACTGAAATTTAAATGTTTGTACTTACTGTTTCTGTGTTAAAATATATTCGGAACACATTTTTGGCCTAAAAAGAATTGATTGTCATTATTTCTACACAGTTGAAATTTCATTTGTTATTTTATCTAAAAGCTAAAAATTCACATTACTATTTCAAAGTGATTGCATTTTCAATACTTATTTTTCAGTGTTAAAAAAATCTGCATTTAAAAAATTCAACCTTTCAAAATTAAAACTTAATATTTTTAGCCTCCTGAAATTCAACTGGCTCTATTGAAAAATTAAACTGAAAAATAAGTATTGAAAATGTAATCACTTTGAAATAGTAATGTAATTTTTTAGCTTCAAGAGAAAATAACAGAGGAAATTTCAACTGTGTAGAAATAATGACAATGATGTTTTTTTAGGTCAAAAATGTGTTCTGAATATATTTGAACACTGAAAAAGTAAGTACAAACATACAAAATTTACATTTCAGTGCCATTTTTAATTCAAATCCCAGCGACACAGATTTACTTCCATACAGAAGCAGACATACAAAAAGCAGCTGTAAAAGGCGGCTCCGT
>NW_015151675.1:35079-37147 GCF_000732505.1 Cyprinodon variegatus
TGAACTAACAGATTCTGCAGAGTGGGAGATTAGAGACAGAATGAAGGCCTGCTATATTTGAAGTAATGACATGACAAAGAGTGACTCTGAAGTATGTTTATTGAAGAATTTTGATCTCACAATAAATTCCATTGATTTAAAGAGACACACTGATATTTAATTTCCTTTTAGATCTGCATAACTTACCTCTCCTTAAGCAACACTTTGGGAATACATTTTAAAGAAGTAAGCCTCATCTGCACTCTCTTAAACCCGTCGACAACAATACTGGGATGTTTTACACGATGAATTCAAACACAGAAGCTGCCAAGGCTCGATCAATGAGCAGGGAGTTAGCAGCTTCTGGGTCAGCAATGACTTGTTAGTAACAGAAAGAATCAGTAATTCTCTCTTGCACTGGGTCAGAAAGCAAAATATCATACTTGAATTTTCCTCCCTTGCATAGAGGCCCTGCACTGCGGGCTTTGGCAGTGGGGGTTTACTGCTCTCAGCATGAGATGCCCTGAGGCAGAGAAGATTTACTAAAGTTGAGGACCCAATTGCTCTTCTTACTGTTAAGGCTCCCTAATAAGCAATGCCTGGTGCCACTGGCATGCAGTAGTCAGATCACACAGGAAACCTGATACTAACCAAGTTAGTGTAGTGTACACATCAATCACTGACCACCTGGTTTTAACTTTATTTGCCCCGTGTCATCAGTTTTATTTGCAGGTCTCAGGGAAGATAAATAGGATTTAACAGAAATCGTTAAAGTGCTGACAGCATGTTTGATTGCAGAAGTTGATATGAGACCGATCTGACACAGAGGGAAACACAAAACCTGGGATGCAATTTCGTCACTGTAACTCATACAGCAATTACCTCTGAGCACAATCAGGCTTAGTGTTCATGATTTCTGCTCAGGCTGGTTGAAGCTGTGGGAATCCGATGCAGAGGGGATGTAATCACAGAGGGACGCTCTTCTACTGACGTAGCATAGCTAATGCAATGCAGCTCCTAATGAGCGTGGGCTGTTCTATTGTGCTTTCTCTGCTTTTTACAGAATTCTGCTACTAATCTACAGAACCGTAAAACAGTATATACCTCCTCAAATATTTATTATGCTTTAGATTTCAAAATCAACAGGAAAAAATCAAGAATAATTTTTTGATCTAACATAATAAATTATTAATTGGGGAAAAACAATCAGGATTTACAACTGTGATTATTCCTGGAACAGCAGCTTCTGGGGTGTTAAAAGGCTCTAAGTAGTCATTTTACCTCTGAATCAGGCTAAATAATTGGGCTTTCTTCTTGGGGAATTGCTGAGTCAACATAGGTGTAGGAGCCTAAATTCAGTTCAAGTTAAGATAAAAAGAAATAACTGATAAGTTACAGCAAATATCCGAAAGTAAAAGGTTCTCATATTTAAGGATATTCAATATTTTTAATTCTTCTGAGGTTCTTTTGCAAATGTGCTCGGTTTGTTTCTGGTTGTTTAGGGGAGTGGCTTCTGCTTCAGTGTTAGTCTGGCAATTGGAGCGGATCCACACAGGTTTTTGACCTCATTTATTTTTCTCCTAATCTTCTTTTATTTTTTAATTTTTTTATGGAAATGTAATACTTGTATTGCTTTTTTATATTTTGAAGTAAATAGTTGAACCTAACGGAGGGGATCCCGTTTGTTTTTTTTCCCCCTCATCAAGTGGATTACAGCGGTGAAAGGAGCATCAAGCCTCTGGCTTCATTACTTAGGAAACTAAAATGGGTTTTATAGTTTTTAAAGGGATCCAGGTTTTGTTGTAATACAGTTTGAAGCTATTTTAGTTATTTAATTATTTCTATCTATTTATTTATTTCCCATGTAAATACAGTTCAATCTGAAATACACAAAGAAAAAAGACAATTAGAAGAATTTTATTGATACAGTTACTTTGTCTTTGGTGCTCAGACCTCGGCAGGAAACATAGAGCTGAATTTTGATAGATATGCATGAACAGGAGCAAAGAATAGGGCTGTTTCCCCCCCAGGCCTGAAACTGGTGGAGTGGAGATGGATGAAGTTGGTCAGTCTGTAGACTGCTGGTTAG
>NW_015151675.1:38277-39836 GCF_000732505.1 Cyprinodon variegatus
TTATTTTAAACATAATGTCTGGCTTTGGATCATGCTACATTTTCATCATCTGGCCTGATAGCTCACCTTAATTGTTCATTTCACTAACCTGCCCAAGTCTGCCCAACTCTAATTATCACTCATCTCCTCCACCTGCGTCTGTTACTTTATTTTCTGTCCAGCCCGAGCTATCGGGGCCAGATCATTGTTTGCTGTCTGTTTGTTTATGCCTGTTAGTTTCTCTGTTTAATTAGTTTAGTTTATTCCGTGGGTCATGTCCTGGTTCCTGGCGGCCAGCGGATTGAGAGATTTTGTGTTTGTCTTGTCTCCAGATCATAACCTGGTCCTTCTCCGCAAAGCCATCAGGGTGTTAGCTTGGAATGCGGGGAGGATCAGCTTTATTCTCGTAAGCCTGGCTCTAAGGAGGAGACCAGTTTAAAGATACCTGCAGAAATTCCGGCACCACTTCTTGTCTCTGTCGCTCAACCAATGAGCCTCCCCGTCTAATTCGTCCAGCAAGCACAGACTCTTCTCTGGAGGGGAATGGTGGCCACGTACATAGCCTCGGCTAAAAAAACGGCATATGTCTCCCCTATCAAGCCCCCTATTACAGGAGAGAAAGTTTAATGGGAGTTGGCTGCTTGAGTAATCTTTGTGGCAGGAATGTGACATCAGAGGGGAGTCAATCCTGATTACATCATTGACATTTGAACTTCAACACACACATATATATATATATATATATATATATATATATATATATATATATATATATATATATATATATATATATATATACATATATATATGCTCAATTTGAAATACAGTGTGACAAATTAGGAAGGTTAATAAACAAATGTTTTCTCTAACACTGGTTTGGTTTTGCCATAATTGTATAGCTGAGGTTCATTTCAAAAAGCAGGTTTACCGATGTTTTCTAAACCTGAAATATAGGAAAATCTGGGTTTTCTGTTTCACAAAGAGAGTTTCCTCAACCACTGCTTCTGTTGCCATAGTAACATTCTCCCCAGAGCTAACCTGGTCGGGAGCAGCTTTTATTCAGTAAACTCAGAGTCTTCTCAGTTTCAGCTCTCCTTACAGCCAATCACGTTTCATTTCCTGAGTTAGTCAGATTTTTGTCATTTTTTCTCAACAAAAACAAAATTATTCATTAGGTCCCTTAGACACATTGGGCTTTAAAAACAAACATTGCATGCACGTTTAAAGAGGATCATATTAATGATTTATCTGCATTTAATATTTAGAGACAGTGGATTCTACAACTCAGTTGACAGGATATGAGATTTAGTTTTAGCTGGTTTGTTTAATATGAGCAAGATGCAGATCATTTTATTTATATTTATTTATAATGGATTCATTAATTCCACAGGGGAAAAAGGAAAATATGCTTTATTAATCCCAAAGGGAAGATAAATGTTCTCACATGCCTCCCTCTTAAATGTATCTGTTATTTAAACAGGTGCTGTTTTGATAGCTGTAGGCAGGAATGATCTTCTGTAGAGGTCTGTCTTGCACCGGATCTGGAGAAGCCTCTGACTGAAGACCCTCTGTTGTCGTTT
>NW_015151675.1:41021-44464 GCF_000732505.1 Cyprinodon variegatus
TGGAGGTTTCTTCCTGTTAAAAGGGAGTTTTTCCTCTCCACTGTCGCTACAAGCATGCTTAGTGTGAGGGATTGCCTTTGAGTCAATGAGTCCATGCGATCAACTGGTTTTCCTTAGAAAACTGTCAGTCAATCTGACTGTATGATCTGGTGAACTGTAAAGTGCCTTGAGATGACATGTGTTGTGAATTGAAGCTTTAGAAATAAACTGAATTGAATAGATTTGAATTGTATCAATGCGTTTTTTGCACCATGTTTTTTCTCCCACACATTTACTGTCTAGAAAGCTGTAGTAAACACAATTTGTATTCAAAAATATAATAATGTTCACTGTTTGAACATGATTTCAGCTTGAATCACACTTTCAGCTGTTAACAGAAAAACACCTGACAGTCATAAAGCTATTTGATTACATAACATACAGTAGCAGCCATTTAAAATGGCCCTTCCCAGTCAAAAGTCATCCGAATCGCAGCAAAAAGGGAATCTCCACCTTCCAGCCAGTTGCCTTCTCAAGGGCGTGTATATTTTCTTAATCGGACTCCAGCATTTTACTGAAATACATTAGATCTTAATGTCCACAAATCATGACAGAAAAAATATTTTAAATGATCAAAAAGGAATTAGAGGGGACTAGCCAAGGACCTGCCAAGGGCCCATCAAGGAAAGTGGGGACATTGAATGGCCATTAATGTAGTTACTACAGCATTTAATTGCATAATCCCATTTATTTTGATTCCTGAAATGCGATCTGCCATTATAAATTACAGCAAGCAGGGAGTTATTTAAATCACTTCTATCTGGTCTCATTATGTGATAATCACAATATATTAATGATAGGTTGTAAAAGGCCATATAATCTGTAAAACGTCAGAGCGAAAGGTATTACTAAGTGGGATTCACAGATAATAGAACACAGGACACAAGCGTCTGCTCTAGCCACCAAGGCCACATCCCCAGATGATGTTCTGCTGCATTCTGAATCCGATTAGGGTTGTTTCATATAATGGTTTGACCTTTTAAGAAATGTCACCACAAAAAAGGCCAAGAAAGGACACAAGCTTAGAGATCAGACAAGAAAAACATTATTCAGCCATACTGCTTACCTTGCACAGAAGATGCAGGTATAAAAAACTCTTTTGAATAAAACTAAAGCAAATAAGATATACTTTTTTTTTTTTTTTAAGAAAATCTCCACTGTACTAAAGGATGGTTAAGAGAGATTAAACTAGATTATCCTTTCTGACTTTTGATTGGCACAGCCTAAGAAACCGATTAATGAAATCGTAACTCAAAGTTCAAGAAGTTCCAAATGGAAACCCCTGTTTAATGCATGTTAACTTCAAGCTTTAATTCAACTGTCAATGTTGCTTTGATTGCTACAGTAGCAGCCATTCAAAATGGCCCTTCCCAGTCAAATGCCAGACGAATGGCTGCCCCCTTCCCTGCAACTCCCAGCAAAATCCCCTCCAACTTCCAGCCACCGGAGTGACCCCCAGCTTGCATATTTTTGTACACTGACTCCACCCTTTCACTGATTCACAGGGTTTTACCAGGAGATGATGCTTGTGAGGTATTTTGGTCGAGGGTCAATAAGGTGAACCAAAAAAAAAAAAACAGCTTCAGCCACCGGTTCCAATTTCTCTGTTGTCTTTTATTCCTTTTCTCTCTGACAAAACATTTTCTTCCACAAGCTTCCAAGAGCTCAGGGTTAAATAATCAAGATGCAACACACCTGCACTTGAGTGGACCAAGCCTCAATTAAACAGGTAAAAAACAAAAAACAAAGTCTAAACAGAGAAACAAGAATAAACTTAATCTAATTTACAAACTCATCTACATAAAGAAAGAGTCTGCAAAATAAACAGTGCGAAACAAGATAACTCAAAAAGTTACTTTAAAGAAAAACAAACAAAGCATAACTCAAAAGGAAACCCTCTAAATGGTAGAACCCAGCAAAGTAATGGATGACATCATTTAGTCAATTTAGTAGGAGATACTTAAACAATGGTGAGTAAAAAGGAAAACAAATACCATGAATATAATTTGAAACAAAATAAAAAATTTCATCTAATACTCCTGAAGTAATAGCTTTAACCTAAACAAAAGTAGATGGAAACTGCAACATAATGCTCACACAAACAAACCCGGGATAGTATGTGAAAGTCAAAGTTGCAAACTAATGTTTAAATTTAAGCATTACAAAGATTCAGAAGAAAGAATAGGGGACAAGTGTTAAACACAAACTAAACCACTTTGTCACAATTCTTCTCATAGATCCTAATGTCAACAAACCATGACAGAAAGAATATCTTAGTACAAATGTTGATGTTTAAAAAGGAATTGTAGGGGACCTGTGGGCTGTCTCAGAAAAGAACCACAGATCCTTTCTGAATCTAAAACAATGGACCCCCAAAAGAAGCCATTTCGCTCTTTATTGTTGAAAATAATTGTTTCCCTCTGAAGTTCCAACCAGATTTGGCATGCTTAAGATAGTCTGAAGATCGTTTTTTTTTGGAATTTGATAGCCTAGATTGGGCTTGGTCTTGCATTATACCTCAAAAAATTTGGTAGAACTAAATTTTCACCTTAAATGTACATCATAAGAAAGAAAAAAATCCTTATCATAAAAACAGAACAAAGTATTCTCCTATAATATTTATAGTCTTTGTGAGAGCCCACATTCCATTTCTATCAAAGTTGGTGCCTTCTAAAGAAGCAGTGTGAGGGAAATAGATTCCTATTAATGATCCTAAAGGAAAGCAGCTTTGTATTGGTGGATCATGACCCCCGGTAAACAGAGTCCCTGATTCTCAGGTCGTCCAAGTTAAGAGTGAAATTGGCCAACACTTCACAGCCACTCCATCACTGAATAGGCACTCAGTGAGGCATGCTCACTGGTGAACTCATTGAACCAGGATGCACACTTATACTTAACAGGAATCATTTCTGCATGTTATTATTGTCCCAATTCAACTTCATACTGTTTCAAATCTGAAAGGAAAGATGAGCAACTTAAATTAAATGTGGAATTAATTCCTGCATATTTCACCCACTAGTACTCCCAGTTTGATCGGCAGGTAAGCCGAGCTGCAACACTGTGGCCTGAGCGCTACAGCTATAAAGAAGCAAATATATGCTGCACACTAGTGAGCTTATTTACTAGGTACACCTGTATAACTGTTAGTTATCCCCACAATTCAGCTCACTGAGCTGAAAAATCCCAAAAGGTTAGAGGGCGGTCTGTAAATCCCTATCAAGTCTGGTACTAAAGTTGTCTCCAAATAGAACGGATTTTTAATAAATTTCCCTACTTAGAAGAAATCTTACACAAACTAAGCTCTCCCTACAGATGTCTTGTTTTATTCAAAGCTTTTCTTAGAAAACCTCTTCCTATCAGGACATCTGTTTTTACTTATATTATAAAAAGGCTGAAATTAGTTT
>NW_015151675.1:44820-50037 GCF_000732505.1 Cyprinodon variegatus
AAAAAACAATTATCAAACCACTGTTGAAAAAAAGCAGCTTGAATAAACTGGTCCTGCAGAACTACAAGCCTATCTCAGACCTCCCCGTCATCAGTAAGATTATTATTATAAAAAGCTGCTCCAAGAGCTAGACTACCTGCTTCTACATCTTCCAATGAGACTTTCTTCCTCACCACAGTGCAAAGACCATCCCTGTTAAGGTGTTCATTGACATCTGTATAAATTCAGACAGTGAAGAAACTAGACTAGTTGTAATATTGGACCGTATAGTGCAGCATTGGACACTGAAGATCACTCCATTATATTATAGCGCCTGGAAAACTGGGTCAGCCTGTCTGGTACAGCATTGGTTTAAATCCTTAATTAAGGGGCAGAGATTTTTGTTGTTGTTGAGTGGGTAACAGATCAGAGACCACAACAATACCATGTGGCGTTCCTCAAGGGTTCATCTTAGGGACTTTAACTTTTATGTAAATAAGAATTGAATAAATTGCAAAAAGGATATGAACATGGAAGGTTAAAAAGAAAATTGATATGGAAAAAATTTTAGGAATCCAGTGTGTGTGGGCTGTTTGTCTTTTTGTGTTCTCTCCCTCCACCACCAGGTGGCGTCCTGTCCTCCCACATACCTGCGGCTGGTTGTGCTCATTACTGAGGACTCCTAAGCGGTGGACTGCCACTACCTCGTCTCCAGAGTGCTTGCCAGTTTTGGGTACTCTAGCCAAGCTGAGTTTTGCTGAGTTTAACTGAGTCTATGTTTATCTGAGTCTAACATTGTTTTTTTTCTTTGCCTTTTCGGCAGGAAGTCATCCCGCAAACTGGATTTTTTGGCCTTCTCCCCCTGGAAGGATTGTCTTGAGCTTCACACTGAGCAGGGGATTAATGTCCACACGACCCGTTCAAATTCTCCTGGAAATCGAAGTGGCAGTCCGCTCCATTGCTTCTCAAGGAACCAGCCGATTTGCAAGACGTTGTTAAAAGTTCCTACGGTCCCTGAACTTACCTCTGAACTTCCCTTCTCACTTCCAGTTCCGGTGCACCAGCTCTCTGAGTTATCCTGGATCAACCTTATTTAATATTTCAATAAACCTGTTAAACTTTTCCTCTGGTTCTCTGAGTGGTTTCCTGCATGTGGGTCAGATCTCTTAAAAACATCATGACAAAAAAAATATCTTTTTTAATATTTGATTAAAAAAAAGGTATTTATAATCAGAGTTATGAGTTGTCATTTTTTGAATACTTTTTTTACTTGTACCCCTACATTTTTTTCAAAATAGATTTTATATTTAGATATTTTTCAGTTGATGTTTCATCTTTTCAGACTCCATAAACATTGTGAAAGACCATTAATATGTATCAGGTACACTCAAATAAAAGACACAAATTGAAAACTATTCATTTATTTTTTAATCATATACAAACAGAATCGATTTGAAAATACAGAGATTGTGCTCTTTGGCTTTAATATCCAGATGAGGAGTCCAAAGCATCTGAGTCGTCTTCTTAAGCATTTCATTCAGCATCCCGTGGTCCTCGGTCTCTTTGAAGCTCACAGCTGGAAGCCAACACATGAGGAGGCTGATGGGAGATTACAAAGAAAATATAAAAGAACATGATGGTCAGAATAGAGAGGATGATGTAAAAGAATAAGGAGAGATGATGTTAAGCTGCAGATACGAGCCTGAACTTGCATTCATCTAACACCTGAGAATATCTCCTTCTAATATTCATCTGAGACTGGGAAAAAAAAAAAAAAGGAAAAACAGCTCAAAATTTTTGTCTGAGTCATGCAACACGTCACCTGAGCGGGTGCAGCTCATTTAGGAGAAAATGACATTGTTATGTTGTGGTGTTTTATATGATTAATGACCGTGGCTGATGGTTCCTCCGCAGCGAAGCCAAAATAATCACCGCCGTGTTTCCGGCTAATGATCGTCTTTTTATCCTTCAAGCTGTGCTCTAAACACATTTGGGTTTTTCTTTAGGCATTCATATAAACACAAATAAAAAAAATGTATGAAAGAAACATATTTGATATTTCTTACTTTTAACCTTCTAATGAAAGAATGTCATACATTAAATATAATTTGAAAAGAAACAAACATATCTTCTCACAGTTTACATTGAATGAGACTAAACTTCATCTATTTAGGGCAGTTCAATGCATTTTTTTTTTTACGAGTTTCTCACAGAACCAGTAGAACTGGTTCAGATCCATACGTAGTTGGGAGAGTTTTCCTCTTTTTTTAATCCCAATATAATGGATTAAGCTTTTATATTAGAAAGCTTTCGTGAATCTCTCTTTACAAACTGAAAAAAAAAATCCGTAACAGATTGCCAGAACCTCATGCTAAAAAAACAACTTTTTATATCAACCAAGGGATTAAAAGGTACTGCAAATACAAAAATTAGACTAGCAAACACAAAACTAGATTAACAGATAAAAAAAATATGAAAAATGATAGAAAGTTGTTTGTGAGTTGATGATCATCTCCCCCTTGTGGTCTGGAGCAAATCTGTTATCAAGACCTAATTTGCAGCTTGTCTAAACTTGATGTTTTTTGTTTTTTGTTGTTTTTTTATTTGCAACATTTTTCATTTTCATATGATTTTTGTATTTGTTATGTTTCTGCAGCAGGCTTGCACTTATCTTCTTTCCATTTTTAGCGACTGCAGAATTTCCCTTTTGTATTTTTCCTTCTCATGTGTTTTATGTGTTAGTTTTATTAAGTAGTAATATTTCTTACTTGGCAGTGCTTTTATTCATTTGCTAGCCATTTATGTATTTTAAATGTGTTTGCACACCTCTATGGAGGGGGAAAAACACAACTGAAAATGCAAGAGGAACAAAGGAAACAGAAATGGGAAAAGGAATTATGTTTAAAAATGTCCTGATTCCTGATTCAATATATCAGAAATCTATTTGATATCCAGCCAAAAAATAAATCAAAATATATCAGCCTATATGAGAGCTCATAGGAACACTTTTATCTGCTTTTGTTTACGTTTATCCTTAGATGAATAAGAAATGGGTCATTTGTTCTCATACCTGATGTTGTTGGGTATTGTTTTCTTTTTGAGAAATATAATTTGATCAAGCCTTTTCTACCATTCCACACTATGAAATATGTAATGTTTTTTGATTCAGGTTGATATTGTTTTGGATCAATATCGGTATTGGTTCATATTCAAAGCTGATATATAGATATTGAATCAGAAAAACAGCTGGGCAGGAAACTTCACACATATTGCCTGCTGGTGGTGGTCAGAGGGCCCTCTGGCACCTGTGCACAACAGTCTGGCTTCTGTGAGTGCGCCCCAGAGCAGCTGTGGCAAAATGATATAAAATCACAGGCCATTTTCCACGGTTCTCTTAAGTTTACCTGTTGCTTGTTTACCTTCTATTACAAGACATCCTAACCCTTCCACTTAACTTCACATTACTGTGTTCTCTCATACAGTAGCAGCCATTCAAAATGGCCCCTCCCAGTTAAACGCCAGCCCAATGGCAGTCCACTTCCCTGCAATTTCCAGCGAAATCCCCTCCAACTTCCAGCCACTGGAGTGACCCCCTCTTGCATATTTTCTTACTCTGACTCCACCCATTCACTGAACTACAGGGTCTGAGCAGCGCATGCCTGCACTATAGAAACAAACTACAGGTCGTATCAACCGTCCAGTCACTAGTCAATAGTCTTATGACTCTGTAGGCCACAAACATGTTCAGAGCGTCCGACTTCAGACTTTATCAGAGGCTAAATTATAAAATACATTTCTAATTTACACATTGGGGTGTTGGTGGGTTCATTATACCTCAGATGGAGTATTTAATACTGAGATAGAAGAACGTATTTAGCACAAAGTGACTGAACTGAAGACAATGTAGATCAGAGCTGGTGATAAAGTTGTATTAAGGGACCTGTTTTTTAAATCAGGAAGAAATGATGTCTGGGGTGTTGAGTTTTGATCTCTCCACTGGATTTCTCAATCAGCTGAGATGCTTTTGGGAAATACAGCCTAGAAATTGAAGTAATTAAAGTGAATTAAAGTATTCCTTGTTGTCAGGCGAACTCTTTCCTTTCACCAGCTCACCTCGCCTGCATCAGTTGATCTCCTTCTTCAGGTATTTCTTCATAACTGAAGCCACGTCTCCCCCCTCACTCCCCTCCGCCTCCAGTCTCTCTCCTTGCGGCTGTTCGAATCTTCGTCGTGGCCCGCTACCTTGGGAGCTTCCCCCTGAGCTGGAGGACTCAGTCTCAGAGCCTCTCCTGCTACGTGTGGAAGGCGGCAGCTCTCCAAAGTGGACGCTCAGCGCCCTCCTGGTTCCTCTGATTGAGCTGGCCAGACTGCTGGTGGATTGAGCTCTCCGTATGGCGGGCAGGATGTCTGAGGCCGCATCGTCAAAACCATCAGTTAAACGGCGGCTTTGGAAGACCATGGGTTCTGACCCCAGAGATCCTTCACCTCCGTCTGTAGCCATGACACTTTCCAGCATGCAACGCCGCAGTGGCTGCGGCGAACGCTGCATTGTCACGGATCGCAGCGGTTCGTCGTGGTCCTCCTCAGGGATGGACAGGGAAGGAGGATGATGATGGCGAGCAGCGAGAGAGGATGACAAAGAGGACAGACGGGGCAGGGAAGGGAGGGAAGAGGCAGAGCTGCTTGAGTTCAAGCGAGGAAGCTTGGTACCGGCTGCAGATACCTCAGAGTCGGCGACAGAGCGGGCGCTAGCGGCGCGTGGCAACAGAGGAGATGGAGGTTTGAGGATGCTGGGACCAGGTCGGGGCTCCTGGACGTCGGCTGGACCGAGAGAAAGAGCCGAGGCTCTTCGCCTGAGTGTGGACGCTCCCGTCGTTTGATAAATGGGAAGGGACACGGCGCTGCCCGCTCCGTCCACCATCTCAGTGCTCGCTCTGCGCTTACGAAGTCCATCCAGCAGCTCAGACAACGCTGAGGAGGATGGAGCTCGGCTGAGATGTCTGGAACCAGCGCCTCCTAAGTCAGAACCCTCATCATCAGGATCCAAACAGGAACTGCAGATGAACAAGAGAAAAATGTTGAAAGAAGCAACTAAAACAGTATTAACAACACGTTTATCAAAGTGACTTGATTTAGAGTTTGTGTCCAGTTTCTTTTCTTCCAGTGTTCAGAAAGTTTTCACCTTCTGCTGGTATGGGGTGATTTATTTATTTTTTTTCAATATTGTCAAAAGGAAAA
>NW_015151675.1:50980-79100 GCF_000732505.1 Cyprinodon variegatus
ACTTTTAAACAATTACATGAGGTCATTTTACCTATTATTTATTCATCTTTTAGCCAGTTGTTAAGGCAAACTAACTGGTTTATATTTTCTGAATGTAAAGCGGACCGTTACTTAATGCCCTGCGTTCGGTGAGGGTGGTCTCTGTCCTAACAGCTGAAGTTGAAGCCCCAACAAATGAATGCTTGGCATTAAGATGATACTTAAGGCTCGAGGCGCTTCGGTGAAATGAAAAGTCCAAACCACAACATGCTTATTTATTGTCCCGTCTTCGTTTTTTTTTTATACTCGAACTGTCCATCCAGCGGGCCAACGGGTTCTTCTGATTCCTCTTTCTAGCTCATGCCGGACAATTGAATTGTGGGTAAAACAGGGCGGGACTGCGTTAACGCGTTAAAAAAAATATTGCGTTAATTCCAGAAATTAATCATCTTGCGTTAACGCGTTAATTTTGACAGCCCTACTATATATTAATGCATTCCTGAGTCATTGTTCATTTCTCACAGTAAAACTGATTGAAACTTGGTTTTGATTGCATTTAGTCTCTCTACATCTGTGTTTATTCTCACTTAACTGCAGCTATTTTAAAAGGACACATAAGTGCAATAAGCGTTAAGACTTAAACATTCCTCAGAGACTTTTGAACGGACTCTTAAAACCCCTTTCCCCTTTCTATTTGCTTTTATTTACTTGTATCTATTTACATCAGTGTTTAGTGATACAATAACAATGTGTGATTATTAGCTAGTAAAGCTAGTAAACCGTGGTCTTTTTTGCTTATTTATGCAGTGAATAATTAATCAGTCAGGTCAGATACACCCTAATTTTGAGGAACATCTGAATGAACAGAGTGAACTGCTGATCGAAATATTCTGAGTTACTAAATTAGTGAAGGCAACTGGATTTTAAACAGCTAATCCAGAAGTCCAACCTTTTATGTAAAAGACTAACACCCCTGGTGATTAAGCAAAATGAAAGTTATAATAAATTAACTAATAATCATTAATTGGTTTAACCCTTGATTTGAATGATCTATTAATTAGCTATAACTCCCAGTTCTAGTTATTTCATATATTCAGAATCTTCCGGAAAAATTGCACAACACCAGTTAAAATGTCCAGCGGAGCAATAGAAATGTGTCTTCTAGACTCAGTCCAGGGGAAAGCCCGCCCCAAATAGGAAAAAAATGTGATCTATAAAATGAAATTTGAAAAAAAATAAATAAATAAATGAAATTTATAAAACCAATAATATGACAAAGAGAAATGAAAAACAACAAAATTGGGGAAAAAAGTTACATAATTTGAGAAAAAAAAACAAACTCAGAAAAATGAGAAGTTACTCTGATAACTTATTTTTTCTTTTTAATAAGAAGAGTTTAAAAGTTGTTTGGAATAAAATGTATGAATTTCTCTTCACAAAAGGAGTTATTTGTTTGCAACAATAACTCCATACAACCGTAGCTGATCTCATTCCATTCCTTTATTTTCCAAGAGCTCTAGCTATGAGCAGCCGTAACAGTGAGGTTAAGTCTGTATAGACATGTTTAAAACTAACAGCCCAAATGAAAGGTAGCCATTCCTCCATGGACAGCAATCCCCAAAAAGCTTTTAATCCTCTGTTCCTGCTCCTGACTTTATTTTTAAACACCTCAGGGAAAATAACACTGGTTACTTCTGAGCCTTTCTCTTCTTATTAAAATGCAAAGGAGACCTATTTGAACAACAATCCATTATGACATATAAGAAAATATTAACGCGTACTGCTTATTTGTAGGTAAACACAGAAAGACACAGTAGCTTTGGTTAGTAAAGCCCAAAATGAGTCACTTCAGATTCAGGTCTAAAGCTGTTTCCACTTCATCAATCTTTCTATTGATTTGTGGTAATATTAATGTTTTGTTGCAGCCCTTTAGGATTCCAGACATGAATCTATTGGTGAATCTGTGGACGGAGCTAAAGATTAGGATTGCGGTGAGGAGGATTTAAAAAAGACCTGATCATTAAGTCAGAATCATCCAGAAGACAGGTTAAAATATGATAAAGTTTTTTCAGCTGTTTACCCATACGTGTTTTTTAAGGTCAAGGTCAAATTTATTGTTATAGCCCAGTAGTGCAACAGCTCTTACTGCACAAAGTACCGCTACAAGAGAAATAGATAAATATAAACAGAACATCACAATAAGAAAAACAAACATGCAAACAGAAAAAGTCAGGTTTTCCACTACATGTAGGCGATCGTGGGGCATCGTCACTTCAAAATAAAAGCAGCCAGACCTTTTGTTAAATTTTATTTTATTTTTAAAAACCAACCGTGTGCGCTCCTCTCTATCCTTCTGTAAAGCAGGGATGAATATTATTGATAACTACAGTGAGCTTCTCTGCTGCCAGTAGTGAAAGAAAACTGAAGAAAGCAGTCCAGTGTTCAGAACTTTGAGCACTTTAAGCTATTTTCTTTTAAAAAGCCATCCCTCCATCCATCATCTTCTCCCGCTAAAGCCGGGCATACACTGTAAGATTTTTTTTTTCAATCGTTGCACTACATACTATGAATGCTGGCGTGCCATTAAGAATAAGTTATGAACAGTTTGTGGCTTCAACTCATTGCCCATAAGAAGACGTTACTTGGATATAACTAAACCGAATATCTTCAGAACAGCTCCAAATGACACAAAACTCAAATGGGTGAGTAGAACATGATGTAATAACATGTACTTAAAATAACTAATAATTACTGTGCAACCTGGATACATTAAATGGATAAAAAATGTATTAGGTATTTCTATAAAGTACTGATGATTAACAGTAGATCACAAGTCAATCATGTTTGTCTGTTTAAATAGATATCTCATGTGCTAATGAAAACTGCATCGCAATGTATGATTGTCTAAATTTACACCCTTTCAAAGATAAAACAATAAAAACAACTTTAACTTGTAATTTTATCCTTCCTGTGTTTACTCTGTGGGTTTCAGTTCATTAACCCCTAGAACCCTACGGACCCACCGGTGGGTCCAGCTGCTACGTGACCTCGTAATTTTAACAAACCCCCAGTATTGATGTAAAAAACACATTTGGCACAGTTTGGTGACATTTTTGGATAAATGTGCCAAAATGGCCCCTCCGCCTAAGAAATTTCTCACTAATACCATTCTAAAATAAATATGATTCATCTGATTGAGTCCAAATTTGGTATATTTTTACACAACATTTAGATTTAAACGTCTGTACTACTTTTTTGTAAATAATATTTTGGTAGTGTTTTGCAATGTTTATTTCAAAGAAAATTTTGGCGAGGTTCAAAAAATGCAAAATATTTTGTATTTGGTCCCTAATATTTCAGGCAGGGTCAAAGCTACAATGGTGCTGACACCAGAAAACCATTCTATGACATCTTACCTTTACAGAGGGACCAAAAGTTTCTTCTTAAATCTAATAGCTGTGAGGCTATAAGTGATTTACTTTTGTGTGTTTTTGTCAGGCAGAAATTTATTTATACCCCTTAGGGTGTAAGAGGTTAAGACCTAACAACACCATCCACCCTGCATGCATTGCACCGGCGACAAAATGGCTTTAAGTAATTATGAGTTTTGACATATAACAAATTACCATTTTTAAGTTAATAGGAAAATAACAACATGTTTAGGCCAACATGCTCAACTAGTCATGAATCCATTTAAAGTTAAAAGAAAATAAGAAACTTACCGAAAGCTGTAGGTGCTCATGGTATCAGTGACAGACTGACGGCCATCTTGGCTGCTGTAGGGAGAACCACCTCTACGGGACCGATTGCCCTCCCCAACATCCTTGGAGCCAACAGAACCAACACTGGACACAGAGTCACTGTAGGATGAAGAAGGACATCTTAACAGACAGGATCTCCCTTCACCTTGTAGAGCAAGCAGCCAAGCATCATCAGCAGCAACACACATGCAAGCATGTTACAGCTGGTAACAAGACATGACTGCAACTAAACAACTAAAGATGAGTTCACTACAGGACGGTGTTGGTTTATAGTTAGGACTCCACTAGTTGTTCCAAAAAGTTAAAAACAATCCACTGGACTCTGTTTCCAAGTTTGAAGCGTAACGTATCAGACACGTTCTTGAGCATTGAGGGGATTGAAATACAGCCTTTGATTGTACCAAAACCTTCTGTGTTGAGATGTTTTTTTTACTGCGAGATGGTCCTGCTGATGACATATGTTCCCCTGTGGGTGTCTTTTTGTTAAATCATTATCATGGACTTTAACTGAAGCAACTGATGTTTTTTTTTTAGCAAGGCTTTGTTTATGATGTGCTTGGTTTACTTGAGACCTCCTGGATGGCCCACTGATGAGCTCCTGAAGTAATGCTGCTAGTTTGGTGTAGGAGGGGATGATTGCTCTCAATGGCTCTGTGATTTTTAGAGGTTTTGAAGCTTTTTAAATGGCTAAGATGTTAATAGCTGCATTTGCTACATCTGCATTCTTAGGGGATGAATGTGTATTTTAGGCCAGTTTCTGCTATTGACATAGCCATGAGTGTCTAAACTTTTCCTCAGATGTGCAGCAGAGGTGGTCTGACCGGCACGCTGTCTGCTGAGAAACAGGATGAAGCTTTGTAACACAAAAAAACTGAAAATGATAAATATGACAGGAGATATGGTCTCTTGTTTATTCCATTTCATTTTTAATTAACAAAAGATTAACACTGAACAGCTGTGTTAAAGTCTGTTCATTTTAAGTTATATGCAGAAGTTCTGCAGACTTTGAGGATTAATCTTCCTCAGGAAATAATCTGGGTCATGATCATATGGATCTACTGTATTTCCTCTCTAAGATGGAAACCTACTCCAGAGCGCTTCAGACTTCAGGCTGGCGCAACAATCCAAAACACAGAGCAAAGATCTCAATGTGGTTTATCAGAACTAAGACTTGGATCGGACTGAACATTTCAAGAGAGGTCTGAAAATTGCAGGAGAGATGCCGCCCTCCACATGTTTTACTAAGAATTGTTAAAACTGCCAAAAGACAGCTGAGCTAAACTTGGTTCAGATTCAAAAGGACCTCTGGCTTAAGTAAATGGTATGAATACCAGTGTTTGGAAAGAATATAGTTTTAGTTAGTCAGTTACTGCTCAGTGAAATTAACTTATTACTGGCCAAAGTAACTATGCTGTTACTCTTTATGACCTAAAGTGTTGAAGATGTTGGAAAACTTCCCCAAGGAAATTTTTGAGGTGCCTGCCACTTGGTTCATATACGTATGTTTGTAATATTTGGACTGGCACTAAAGGCTTAATGGGGTTAGTTGAGTTCACCATACATTGGCATATATGACCATACCAGGTGGCAAATTGCTTGTTCATGGTTGATGGCAACTAGCATCAGCATAGTGAGTGATGACTCTCGTCGCCTCACCTACTGGGGACTGGCCTCACAACACCTGTTGGCACTAGCATTGACACACCTAGGGGACGACTGATGTCGCAACAGCTAGTTGCAGCTGACGTCACACCTACTGGTGACTGGTGTCACCAGACATGGTCGTAGTTACGGTAATCCCTATAGTGCAATAAATTGCTGAGTAAATATTATAGGCTGTTATTTTGTAGAGGACCTGTTGTTTTATTTTGAAGGCCTAGCAGGGCTGTGTCTTTAGCATAGAGTCAGCCTCTGGAGAGACATGGAATTGATTTACAATTGTTGAATCTCTGTTTTTCCTTATTTTTAGATTAGTCTATGCTTTATTACAGAGGAAATAGAAGTGCTTTATTTAGAAAGTTGCACTCAAGTGTGCCTTGGTCGTCTAATTTCAAGAAACTGGTTGAGTTGGGGTCAAAACAATGAGCCTCATTCCGCAATGAATTAGTGTGAATAATGAAGAGGCTTTTATTTTGTAGGGTCTGTGGTGTCTTATTATGAAAGTCTAGTAGGGTTGCGTATTAAGGAAAAGGTCACGCCCAGCAGTGATACAGAAACTATTTTCATTTGTTAAATCAGTCTATTCCCCTGTTATTATCTTAAAAAATGCTTTATGGCAGTGGCAATGGTAGACTTTTATTTTGAAAATTGCAGTGGGCTGCATTTTGAAAACAATAAAAGAGTCTAATTTATAAAAACAGGCTGAGTTTGGGTCATAATGTTGAGTCAAATGCTGCAATGAATCAGTGTGTTAAAGAAGCTTTTATTTTTTAGATCCCTGGAGTCTTACTTTGAAAGTCTAGCAGGGTTGTGTGTTAAAGAAAGGGTCTGACACAGCAAGTATTTAGAATCAATTTGCAATAGTCAAATCACACTTTTTGCCTGTTAGTAGGTCAAAAGATACAATATTAAAGTGTAAATGGAAAACCTTTATTTTGACATTTGCAGCGGGGAGTGTTTTTAAAAGGCTCCTAGAGTATAATCCATAAAAAAAACAACTGAGTTTGGGTCATAATGTTGGGCCCCCCCACCCCGCTCCAATGTATGTGATGTAACGTTTGTACTGAAACAGAAATCTCGATTACAATGCAAATTGTAGTTGACAATAAAGAAATTGATTGATTGATTGATTTGATTATAGTAAACAGTAGATCAAAAGCCGACTACATTTATTTGTTTCACCAGATATCTAATGAAACTGTGAAAACATTGTATCACTGTCTAAATTTACACCAGTCAAATACGACAAATAGCAACTTTGGAAATGTTAGCCTTCCTGTGTTTACTTTATAGTCTCCAGTCCAATAAAACCTAATCTGCCCAGTATGCATTTCACGGGTGAAAGAAATTGCAGACTTACATGGATGAAAAAATAGAAAGGGATTTTAGATATCACAAACATCAAATTTGAAATTTATAGGAAAATTACAACATATTTAGGCCCACATGTTTAGCTAGTCATGGATCCTTTAAAGTGTGCTAAATAAGTATTTTTATCTGCAACCTGAAAACTGAATATGAAACATGTTTGCTTCTAGATAATAAGAGTTTGGGGAGGTCAAGGTCCACTATGACAATTTGTTGCCAATTCTGGGTTTTTCCAAACAGTCAAGGCTTTTTAGCTCTTCACATCAGTCATGTCCAAACCTTTCCTGATGGGAACAAAAAAATTAAACTAAAGCTACTTAAGAGACCACAAAATGTACATCTTTAAAACATAAGCCATGCTTTAACCAGAAACTGGATACTTCTGTTCCTCAGCCAAGAAGCATCTCTGGTGAGTACAATGTTATGGTGACTGTTGAACTGAATAAACACAAAGAATTGTAAAATCAGGAATTTTCTTTCTAACAATTTTTTTTTCACTAACGAGCTATGAGGTCAAAATTCTTTCAAAAGCGCACATTTATGATAAATACTCATCAAATTTGTTTTATTTAAAGTCGTAGGGAAGTTATATTTAAATGTCAAATCATTCTGGCTTAAACATGTATATAAATGAACTCTTTATCGGATGATATTTTCCCAAAATTTAGAAAATTTCTATTTTTTTTAAAATCGTGTCTTAAAATCTCTTTTTTCTCGTTATTTTTAATGCAGGCCAGTTAGTTATACGTCAGCTTGCACACCTAAATTCAGCCAATCACAATCAACAGTCATCCGTCAATAACATTTTTTCGGTCATAGCATCTTGATTCATATGTCGCAGCTAATATACGCAACGGTTGAAATAAGAATAATTTCCTTTCCCATTGAGTTCCGTCCCAGTGTTCACAGGGATGGACGTCTGTGTCTTCGGCAGGCGTAGAGCTAACAGAACTGGCAGCGTTGCGAGGCAAGGGCTCAAACATGTACGGCTGTAAGCCTTCTACACCAAACCAAGCGTCTGCCGCCCTGGCGTCCTCTTCCACAACATCTTCGTCCCACTTTCCTCCTCTAAATAAAAAATGGATGATGGAGGAGACTCATCCACGGCCTCCGACACTAAACTCTCCTCCTCTTGCATGTTTCCTCTGTCCATAGCGTTCCTTGACAGTGTCGTTTCTAAGTCACCAATTTAGTGCTACTTGGTCCCAATGGAATTTCCCATTGGGAACCTACTAGCACTAAGTTGCTAACTGGTTAGCAAGATGCTTTTGAGAAACCAGCCACAACCAAACTTGATTGCGAACCTTCCGCCACAACAATCCCGCCCCCTTGATAAACGACCAATCACATTCACTTTATTCACTCGTGTAAAGTCGTGCTCCACTCGGGAGAATTCGGAAATTAAATGATTGGAACAGCCGCTTCCCTATGACTTTAAAACACCACGTAAACACCTTTCCAAGCATATTTTGAAAGTCTTATGCCTGCAGATTCAATACCTTGAGCCCCTTAATATATCTCACACCTTCTCTGCACTAGCTTTGCTCTTTAAGCGGCTGTAGCCTCTCTGCTACGCGCTGTACGGATCTGTTTCCGTGAGCTTGTGCCAACTTGGGTCTCTGTGAGGGTGGAACCAACCTGATATGCTGCCTGTGATTGGCTGCTTTTAGGGAAATTAACTCTTAAAATAGTACTATTTTCTTCCTGGTTTAGCTACTAATGTTAGCAAAGCACTCTATGGCTAATCGGTGTTCTGGCGTCATATCTAACAACTATCTATGTCATCAGCTGACAAATGCTTTGCTAACATAACTAGTCTCATCTAGGAAGAAAACAGTACTGTTTGAAGAGCCACAATATTTTTTAAAGTAGCCAATCACAGGTGGTTTTCTTTCTCAGGTTGGCTACTTTTTCAAAGTGACAAATCGGAGTAGGAGCATGCAGTCATGTGTATGCTATATTAGGGGACGTACCTCATGGTATTTAGCTTAAATGCAACAAACATTCAAAATGCGCCTGAGAGTAGTTTACGTGCCAGTTTAAAAGGAGAATTCAAACGTGTGTGTACTTTAAGTACGGAATTATTACATATTGTGCAATAAATGATAAGCGTTTTTAATTAAGAGTAAGAGCTCTGGTGAATTTCCATGGTGAAGTCCTCTGGAAATCTTCAATAATTGTTGTTGATTGCAGATGTGTCTAGTAGTTCCCATTGATTTAGCTTGTAAAGCGGGGAGAATGGCGCTAGGCTTACCGCACCGTGACGTCACTGCCGGAAGATGGTGGGAGCGAGGTGCTACCATATTTGGGCAAAAATGGCCGCTCCCAGACTCAATGATCTCGAAGAAAACTCTTTTTTTTTTTACTGATTAATGCTAAATTCATTAAATCACCGCAAACATATTACTTTTAGGTATAAATAATGATCCATTGATCATTCCTTGCTGACTGGACATTTGCTTAAAAAAAAATTGGTCACACTTTTGGCAGAATTCTGACTTCATAATGAGCATTCTACAACTGTTCGTCAGAGTACAATGTTATACTCTGTATTTGCATCACATGAGCAAACCTGTGAAGCACAAATACAACACTTCAAACCCACTCAGCAGTTCCTTACAGATCTCTTTTGCGAGTAAAAGACTCCACAGCAGTTTGAACGCTGCATTTAGAAGCACAGTGGTCAAAGGTTCAGTGTAAACACAGGGATACTGCATGTTGGTGTGATATGAGAGCTATCCTGCATGGAGCTAACTACCTTTCAGTCTCACTGTCATCGCTGGATTCCACTTCCTCCAGGGCGGCCTGCAGATCAGCGATGCGGCGGATCGATGTCTCTAGGTCAGCCTGTAGAGTCTGTCTGACAGCAGAGAGTTCCTCCACCTGCATTTCCTGTAAAACAAACCGAATTGGAAGGATGTGTGAGGATGCGAGGGGTACAGTGCCCTTCGGTTCACCTTCATCTCCTCAGCTGTGTGCATCCCTCCCATTGCAACCTGTAGAGACCCCAGGCTTCCAATCTGCTACTGAGATTACTTCCTGCTGAGCTCTCATAACCTCATCCGTCACAGCCTGACTGTCCTCACACATACCCACATAACCCTATCTGTACTCAAGTTTATCTTAGAAAAAATGTTACATACTCTCACTGACACTGGAAAAACAAGATTGATTGATTAATTCATCTTGCTTTTTATGTGTGTGTCATTTTTTCCTCAGTCTCTCTCTCTTGCATCACGTCTCCATACGAACATGGGACCTTTCACACGTGCAAACGCCTCAAAGCTTTCAAAGTTATTAGCTTTGCTGGCTTTGAGGAGATGGGTGTGGGAGCAGCGGTTGTCATAGAGACGCTTGAGCACATATGAGTGTGTGCGTGTTCGTAACCTTGAACAGACAATGAGAGTTAATCACAGTCGCAGAGAGAGAAAGCAGGATGAGAGAGACGCTAAAGAACGATGCAGGGTAAGTAGGAGGAGGATATATGAGTATGAATGTTTATTCATGAAACAACAGTGTGTGTGTGCAAGGCCAGTTGGAAGGTCCTTAATAAAGGGCAACTCTGTGCATGAGAATAGCTTTGCACTAATAACTGAATAATTAGTGAGCCTTTTTTCCCCTCAGAGGTCACCAACGAATCTGTTGAGCATGAGAACGAGAAGCATTCTTGGAAAATTAAATCATATTCTTTGTACGTCACAGCCCAGTTCAACAAACAACCATCCTCCGCTTTCATTGAGCTCAAAATCTTTCAGACGAGTTGAATTTCGAAAGCTTCACCCCAGCAGAATAACAGGTAGAAGTAAACAACTTGTTTCAGTTATTCTGATTTCTATAGGACTTGTTGGGCATTGAGCGGCGTGTTTTGTACTGAATTCTCCTTTTCAAAACAAGCTGATGTAAGAGCATTGGGCTTTTCATGCAGGGCCTTGCAAAGGATTTCATACTTCTTGAAACCTTTTCACATTTTGCAACATTCCAACAAAAAAACTTATGTGTTTTAAAGGGATCTTATGTGACACACTAAAACAGAGAAAACTAAAGAGAGAAAAGTCAGAATGCCTGTGGTATGGGTTAGGATTTAGCACATACTTTATTCTGATACCACTATACTTGTGATATCAACAAATAATCAACTTCTGATCATTGATAGATAGACAGAAATAATATTTTAGTACCAAGATTGATGTTTAAGAAAAGGAATCTTAGGGGACCAGCCAAGGGCCCATCAAGGAAAGTTTGAATGGTTACTACTGTAGATCATTGATATATTAATAGGTTTATTAGATGAAATATTTGTTCCATCAAAGTAATATCTGGAGCAATCACTGAAGCGATGTTAGCTGGTCCTTTTAAGGCAGGGCTACAATCACATTGAAATGTGTTTTGGGGGATAAAGTTCATTTTCTTTTGCTGTTACACTGATCTGTCAGGACTCCTGTTTTTCTGTCTGTGTTTCTGTGTTTGTCTCCCTTCATCAACCAGGAGGCACCTGGTTCTGGTCTTAAGCTGCTGACTGCCACTACCTCGACGCCAGAGTGTTTGCCAGTTTTTGGGTACTCTAGCCAAGCTGAGTTTTGCTGAGTCAAACTGAGTTTTTGTCAACCTGAGTTTAACTTTGTTTTTGTCTTTGCCTCTTGGCAGGAAGTCATCCTGCAAACTGGGTTTCTTGGACCTTCTCTCCCTGGAAGGATCAACTGAGCTTCAAACTGAGCTGGGGTTCAAACTGGAGGTTTGGATCCACTTTCCTAAGAGATCGTTTGAGCTTCGCACTGAGAACGGGATTAATCTCCATTACGACCCGTTCAAGTACCGAAGGAAATCTGAGTGGCAGTCACTTTCTCCGTTCACCTACTAACAACCACATTCTGGGAAAACCCTGTTCCGCCCTCCAACGAATCAGACAAACACTGGAACTACAGCACAGACAGGAGTCAAGGATTCAACAACTTCTATGGAAACGTGAGTCAGCAACCAAATCCTCTTCTCCAAGTTCACGAGTCAAATTCCCCACTGAGCCTGAACTAACCGCTGTATCTTCCCCTTACTTTTCAGTTCCGGTTGAACAGTGTTCAGAGCAACACTTCTCTCTCTGTTTTACCTCTTCAATAAAACATGTTAAACCTTCTCCCTGGTCTCCCTGTTCGGTTTTCTGCATTTGGGTCTGAACCTTTGTACGATCATGACATGATGACTCTTTATAACATTCTGGAGTATTAGCAAATTGCCGTTATAAAAACTGAAGCAGTAGACTTTGTAAATATTAATATTTGAATCTTTCTCAAATTCTCAAAACTTTTAGCCATGACTGTACTTTCAGTATTGTAATGTTGGCACAGTCCACTAGAGGGCACCACTCTATCTTAAATAGTGTAGTGGAGGATGTTCTTTTTCCAGGTGGATCATTAAATTATGTGGTCCTTCCAATTGTCAATCATTCTGGTGTTATTTTTACATAAGTGCTCGTCGTCATTTTCACTTACCGGTGGTGAGTCTAACATAGTGGAAAAATAGCAAATCTTCTTTTAGAAGGTAAGCTTGTATGAGCGATGCAAACAGCAGCTTTTAAACAGAGCATGCATTAAGAGAAATGGGCTTGTGCACGCTCTCACAAGCTTTTAATAGACGACCCCTCTCAGGAGCGGGTCTAGGGGTTGTGCATGTGCATTTTTTTGGAGAGGGCAGATCTTTTCAAAACTTCCTGAAAATTCTTCACTATACCTTTAAGCTGAGCCTTACTGATATTCACAAGAGTAGTGATACAGTAGCGGAGACATGCTAGAGCAAAAATATGAATCGATCCATAGTCCAATCTGGGATTATTTGCCCTATTTAATGGAGACAAGGATGCAAAGTGAACTCTATGTGGTTCTGTTTGTAAATATGAACCATAAACTCCATATTCAACATCCAATTATCAACACAAATAGTAAGCAATAATTCTTGCTCCATGGCGGAGAAGCGTCAACTTTTCTACTGTGCTCAAAAGGCGAGAATGTGATGATAGAAAACCTCTGTGAGATGACAGAAAAGAGATGCTAGCAACAAGTACGGTAGATTGGAAAGGCTTTTGTGATTTAATCCACTTCATGGAGTCCAGTTTTAACCTTCCTCTGAGTGAAGCCAGAACTCACTGTTCACCAGATCTTCTGATGGCAAGTCTTCCACCAGATTGTTGGATTAAACTAAAAACAGAAATCTCTATCACTGTTAGTTTAAACTTCAGTGGAACAAACTTATAATAATGGACTATTTTTTTCTAACTTAGCATACTGTTAAAGAGATTGTGTGCTTCATCTTACAGTAACAGCCATTCAAAATGGCCCTTCCCAGTCAAACGCCAGTCAAATGGCAGCCCACTTCCCTGCAACTCCCAGCAGAATCCCCTCCAACTTTCAGCCACTGAGGTGAACCCCTACATATGCAAATTTGTTTACTCTGACTTTCACCCTTTCACTGAATTACAGGGTCTGAGCAGGAAATGATGCTTCTCTTTAGATCTTAATGTCGACAAATTATGAGAGAAATTAAATTTTAGTACAAACATTGCAGTTTAAAAAGGAATTGTACTACTGTATGAAAAAGACCCTCTTGATAGAAGATAAAGCAAGTTTGACTCAACATAACTGGTCAGGGAGAAAGATATGAAAATGTTTAGTAAGTTTAGGTGATGAAACAACATTAAAAGGTTGAAACGTCTCACAAAGCTCTGTTCAATCCATTATCTTTAAATAGAGTATTACCCATCTAAAAACCCAATGAAAGTGTAGGTAGGAGAGCATTCTGGAAGAAAGTCTAAAGCTTGGGGGACAGATTCTGATGTCAGGACAACTATGCGACATGAAGTCCAACAATCAATCCATTGAATAGTAGAAGTGGAATACCAGAGAGAAAGAGAAATATCAGCTTAGTTTATAAATGTTGGAGATTTCCCTGTTTTTCAGTGTTGTCCTGTTTCTCTGACTGTGACTAACTGCATGTGCTCTCTTCATCCTCTGACATGGTGGCTGGCTCTGAGCTCGTCTGCCTGGCCCCCTGAGGGATTGCCTTCGAGTCAATAAGTCGATGCAATCAACTGGTTTTCCTTTGATAGAAAACCTTGAATCCATTTGTCAGTATGACCTGGTGAACTGTAAAGTGCCTTGAGATGACATGTGCTGTGAATCGGCGCTATATAAATAAACAGAATTGAATTGAATTCGAAAAACGAAAGCAACTGCTAAAGGAAAGCGGCAAAATGCTCCATATTTAGTTTTTATTCTTGTCGATGTCTGCGACAAAACAAACACGGATAAAGGGAAAGTTCTCTGAAAAATCTGTGAGAAAACTTTCATTTTAGGGACATCATATCAATGAAGACTCTTAATTCTTTATTCTAAAAGGTGCTCTGGTCAGGTGAGACTGTAATGTTTTCACCTAAAACACATGTAATACGAAAACCACCATGAAGACATGGTTTCTACCTTGAGACATAGAGGTGGCAACATTATCCCGCGGGGTGCTTGTTATCAGCGAGGCAGGGAAGCTATTTGGGTCGATGGTAAGATGGATGGAACTAATCTCAAAGCAGTTGAAGAGGAAAGTTTCCACATTTTCAGTAATCTAGACAGTTTTGTATGAATGCATACAGTAAGAGGATGTTTAAACAAGGGAAAAATTAAAGCATCTTCAGGCTTTTTCAGAGAAGTCCTGTTACTCTGTCTGTTACTGAGCTGGCTCAGAGCTCGTCTGCCTGGCTGTGTGTTTCCTGGACTGGGCCGCCTGTCGAGCTAGTTTACAGCTACCTTTTGTATCTCTGCTTCTTATGGTGTGTCTGCTTCTGTCTCCTTGACCCCCGGTAAGCCTCCCAGATGGGTCTAACTGAACCTGGTTCTGCTGGAGGTTTCTTCTTGTTAGGAGGGAGTTTTTCCTCTCCACTGTCGCTACAAGCATGCTTAGTGTGAGGGATTGCCTTCGATTCAATGAGTCGATGTGATCACTGGTTTGCCTTAGATAGAAACTTTTTATCAATCTGACTGGATGATCTGGTGAACTGTAAAGTGCCTTGAGATGACATGTGTTGTGAATTGTTGGTATAGAAACAAACTGAATTTAAATGAATTCTCTAAGAGAACAGAGTTCTGGCTCCATATCCAACATCCATCCCCATCATCACCTATTTTATAAACACAATGCTGGAAATAAAAAATAAAAATACTTACAGCAGCTACAAACTGATTGTAAATGTAAATATCTGTGTCAGCTATGTGTATGTGATCATTCAAGCCTCAATAAAAAAAACACTGAAGACGACGTTAGCTTAGCTCAAATGAAGTACCTAGCTGAACATCATTCCGTCCATTTTCTTCGTCTTTATCCAAGGCAAGGTTCACGAAGGTAGCAGTCTAAGCATAGATTCCCAGACTTCCCGATCAACACACACCTCCTCCAGCTGCTCTGGGGGGGACCCCGAGGCGACACCAGGCCAGCTCAGAGACATAGTCCCTCCAGCGTGTCCTGGGCCTTCCACAAGGCCTCCTCCCAATAGGACACACCTGGAAGACCACCCAAGGGAGGCGACCAGGAGGCATCCAGAACAGATGCCCACCTCAGCCTGCTCCTTTCGACGTTTAGGAGCAACGACTCTACTCCGAGCTCCTCATGGGTAACTGAGCTTCTCACCTGATCTCGAAGGTTGCGCCCAGCCACCCTGTGAAAGGAACTCTTATTGGCTGCTTGTATCCGGGATCTTTTCATTTCAGTCATTACAAAGATCTCATGACCATAGGTGAGGGTGGGAACGTATATCGACATAAAGGTCTTCTTAGCTTCTCTTCGTCTAACCCGTCACCTAGGAACTTTTGCCATGGGAGACCCTACCAGGGGCATAACGTCCCGGCCAACATAGCTCCTAGGATTATTTGGGCACTCACACAACCCCACCATCTTAAGGTGGTAACTTGCGGGAGTTACCTAACTGAACATTAATCATTTTATAGCAAATGGCTACTGCTGTCTGAACACATACTGCTTTATTAAGCATCACATTTGTGTTTTGTTACATTTCTCACTTTATTGGAAAATCTGAAATTACTTTAATACTTCATTGATCAGGAAAGTAAACATATTCCTCAGGTTTAGGACTAGGAAAGATAAACAGGCTGTCGGAGAACCCAGAGCATGAGAGCAGAACGTTTTAGTAACTCCCCAGGGATGATTTACAAAGGGATGCTGTAGCTTTGTCTCACTGTTTGCTAAGCTAATAAAAAGTAAGCAGCATATAAAGCTGAAGTATTTTCTAGAGCTAAGAGCCAAAATAACGTGGCCACCTTCACAAACACATCTTATGTTTCAAAAAGACATTTTTGCTTGTGCTTGTTTTTAATGATTAGCTCAGATCATCTCTTCTAGTGACGTTACAAGGAAAAATTGGGTTGAAAATAAGAAAAAGAGTGTTCTCGAGTGAAAGCTTAGACACTCTTCTTTGTGCAATCAGCGCTGCTGTGATCACGCTCTCAGTAATGACAATGATGTTTTCCAAATGTCCCAGATAATAGAACAGCTGCTGCTTCTGTTAATGAGAACAGCAGAGCTATAACTGCCTCCAAGGTGTACTTTACTTTCAGTCATCGCCTGAAGGAAGGCTTTTCCTGCCAGTCCGCCTGTAATAAGGTACTTCTCAGGTTAAGGATGGGCTCAGTTTGCTGTATGCGTGTCTTAATCCACTGTGGTCGGACACACATGAGAAAAAAGTGGACATAAAATAGTTCAGGACAGTCTGAAGATGATGAGAGATTTAAAGTCATAGGGGAATCATATTTAAATGTCAAATCATTCTTGCTTAAACATGTATATAAATGTACTCTTTTTCAGACGATATTGTCCCAAAATTTAGAAAATTTCTATAAAAAAAAAAAAAGATCCTGTCTTAAAAACTGTGGGCGTTTTTTCATTATCTTATGCAGGCGAGTTAGTTATACGTCAGCCTGTACAGCAATCATATATCAGCGGTCATCTGTCAATCTAATTTTTTTCAGTCATAGCATCATGTTTCACATGTCGCAGTAATGGTTGAAATCAGAATAATTTCCTTTCCCATTGCGTTGCGTCCCAGTGTTCACGGGGATGGACGTCTGTGTCTTCGGCAGGCGTAGAGCTAACAGAACTGGCAGCGTTGCGAGGCAAGGGCTCCAACATGTACGGCTGGAAGCCTTCTACACCAAACCAAGCTTCTGCCGCCCTGGCGTCCTCTTCCACAACATCTTCGTCTCCTCCTCTTGCATGTTTCCTCTGTCCATAGCGTTCCTTGACAGCGTCGTTTCTAAGTCACCAATTAAGTGCTACTTGTTTCCAATGTCATTTCCCATTGGGAACCTACTAGCACTAAGTTGCTAACTGGTTAGAAGGTCACAGCATCAGTGGTACCCATGGTCATTAGGGCCCTCGGGGCAGTGACCCCCAAACTTGAGGAGGACATCTCGGTCCAGAAGAGTGCAGTTCTAGGAACAGCAAAGATGCTGTGCAGAACCCTCAAGCTCCAAGGTGGTAGAGGACCCAAGCTTGGAGGAAACAAGGGAGACCACCCAAGGTGGGAGAAGAAGAGTTTTACATTTATTTATTTATTTATTTATTTATTTATTTATTTATTTATTTATTTATTTATTTATTTATTTATTTATATATATAAATGAATGAATAGCAAAGAATTTGTCACACATCTACTTCTTTCATTATAAGCCATCATCTTTATTTAAATCTGAGAGGCAAAAGTGTTGCAGTCCACAGTCCAGAAGGTGGATGTGTTTGGGAAAACACAGCTGAAGTCATTACCTAAAGGTCTCAGCTGGTCACTCAGCCTCTCTCAGGTTTTATTGAGTGTCTTATAAACTGTCTCAGCTCAGATATATTCAGAGTGTCTCAGATTGGATGTTGTCATAGGTTGGTAATGAAAGCTGAAAACTATGATATGTATACCTTTCCAGAAATGAACGGTGTGCCGTGAATGAAAATTGTTGGTAAATATGACTTAAGATTTCCTAGAGTTTAAAACCATCATCTCATATCTCATGTTGTTCCCATAACCACTCAATTTCAGCAATATTTTCCATTAGAAATGAATTGCTGTTATTGTTATTGAAGAGAATAAAAAAAACTATAATTTCCATTTAAATATTCCTGTTTTCGATTGAGTAAATGTTGTTCCATTACTGTTGCAAGCAAAGAACATGTTCTGTTAATGAAAATTTGAAAAGGTAAATCAAGAAATTAAACTTTGGAAAACATTTTAACCAAAAAACTTTTCTTGTAAAAGATTTAAAACGTGCCAAGGATGTCCACACCAGTCCTTCAGAAAGTTACCCCCGCAAAAAACAATCAACGGATTCAGTATAAGAGATACAATAAGCCCCGATCGGGCCCAGAGAAGCAGCTGCCAGGAATAAACCAGTACCCGCCTGGGCATCCACCATCAAACCCTGAGCTCCACCAATGCACCGGGGAGCCCAAGCACCAGCCAGCGGAGAGAGGGCAGGACGGGTCAATGGACTTGAGATGTTCTTTGCCATTTTCTCCTTTACTTTTTCAAATCATTTTATATTTTTTATGTTTTTCTATTAAATCTGTTTCTTTTTAACTGTTTTTATAGACTGAGAATTGCATGGTTTTTAACACTTGCACTTAATAAAGATACCACTGCTAGCTGTCAAAGGATCAGTCCCCCACAGAAGTTAAAACTCACTATGAAAAACAGAAATAAAGAAAAAATAGTTTGAAAATCTATGAAAATCTGTGAGAATAAAATTTTAAACATAAAAATGTTAGTAAATTGAATCTAACAAAACAGCAAGGTTTCCCTGCAAATCTTCCCTTTTTAACAAGTTTTTTTCATTTTTTATTGCTTTTGTTTTTCAAATGTGCATTTACAAAGGTGTTTTACGGCTTTCAACATTAATGGAACAAAATGCACTCCATACTTTTCTGGAATAACTGCAGCTGCTCAGAAGTAACTTGTAATTTCATGACCTCTGTCTTCCAGGTTATTAAAATGTAAAAGATTATAAACCTTTTTTTAAACACAAACACCCAAAAAGGATCGGTTTGATAAAAATGAAGCTGCTGTGTGCAAGTTTGCAAACAGTAAAGGTTAAGTGCGGGGTCAGAGCAGATTACCAGCTCCATGCGTCTGCGGCTGCTGTCCTGCTCCCTCTGGCTCAGCTCCTCCATCTCCAGCCTCATCTCCTGCAGGCGCTGCTGGAAGTAACGGGCGTTCTCCCTCTCTCGTGCTTCAGCCTGGGCGCTCTGCTCCAGCTCCTCTCCTAGACGAACCACGCTGTCCCTCAAACGCAGCACCAGCACCTGCAGATTACAGAAAATTAGGCCAAAACTGCGAGCGAGAGTCACGCAGGGATTACAGTATCAGAAGCGGTGATAATTATGTAGTGGAATTGGAAAAGCTTTATCTGATCTCACCTCAAACCTCTTGACTTGGCCCTTCTGAAACTCCAATTTATTTTCCAGGTCACACACACGGGCCTCTTGTTTACTGACTATGCTGCGCCCCACAGTGGACGACTCTAGGAACTGCACCCTGGATGCACACTGCTGAAGCTGCATGGGAAATGTGACAACAAAGCATTTCAATTCAACTCACACCTATCCTGTGTTCCACCTGCAGCATCCTGTTACATTAAGTACGTTCAATGACCCTGAAAGCTATTAAATTCTCATTTGAAGCGCATTCAGATCATAAAGCCCATGCTGCTGTGTTTATTTTCAGCCTGTCAAACAGATCCTACCTCTTCTTGGAGTGTGTGTCTCTGTTTCTTCACCTCCTCCAGCTCAGCTTGTAGGTCTCTGATCTGACATATGTCACTAGAGGACTGAAGGGGACAGAGTCAGACTAAAGCGGTGTATTTCTCTTCAGGTTATTAATGGGGCAGTTGATAAAAAATAAAACCTGTGCAATGAGAGCTTTGTGTTTCTTCATCAGCTCATTGAGATCTTCCTGGTCCTCCTCCAGCCTCTTCAGCAGATCCATCTTCTCATGCTGCAGCAGAGCCATCTGCTCATCCACCTGAACTCACACACAGAGCAGCCATTCAGACTTTTTGCTTTTTTCTAACCAAAATTCAGATAAGATGTTAGCTTTAATATGGTTTTATATCTGAAATCCATTTTTAAATGATTTCTAAAAATAATTAAAGAAAGAATGAATAAAAACAACAGAAAGCTGGGATTTTTTTCAGGCTCCTCTGTGGCTATGACAGAGCATTAACAGTACAGTAAAATAAACAATGTACACTTCTGGTCCATTGGGTGTTTTTGCTTATATATATATATATATATATATTTACATAAACACACACATATACACACAGGTCCGTCTCAAAATATTAGCATAAAGTTCATTATTTTCCATAATGTAATGATAAAACTTGAACATTCATGTATTTGGATTCATTGTACACTAAATGAAACATTTCAGGTCTTTTATTGTGTTAACATGGATGATTTTGGCATACAGCTCATAAAAACCCAAAAGTCCTATCTCACAAAATTAGCATATTTCATCCGGCCAATAAAAGACAAGTGTTCTTAATACAAAAAAAGTCAACCTTTAAATAATTATGTATTGTTATGCACTCAATACTTGGTTGGGAATCTTTTTGCAGAAATGACTGCTTCAATGCGGCATGGCATGGAGGCAATCAGCCTGTGGCACTGCTGAGGTATTATGGAGGCCCCGGATGCTTCAATAGCAGCCTTTAGCTCATCCACAGTGTTGGTTCTTGCGTCTCTCAACTTTCTGTTCCCTCTGCACCTCTGAGGTGCCTTGATACAGCACTCTGGGAACACCCTATTCCTTCAGAAATATCTTGCTGTGTCATACCCTCTTGCTTGAGGGTGGCCATGATGGCCTTCTGGACGGCAGTCAGGTCGGCAGTCTGATCCATGATTGGGTTTTTAAGTGATAAACCAGGCTGGGAGGATTTAAAGGCCTCAGGAATCTTTTGCAGGTGTTTAGAGTTAATTTGTTCATTCCCACAGTCCAAAAACATGACTGTTACGTTAATTGGCTTCTCTAAATTCTCCTTAGGTGTGTGCGGGAATTTTCTGCGATGGACTGGCGACCTGTCAGGGTTGACCCCGCCTCTCGCCCATTGACAGTGAGAGATAGGCACTAGCACCCCTCGCGACCCCACTTGGGATTTAGCGTGTTAGAAAATGGATGAATGTATATAGATATATATATAGATTTTTGTCCAACAATATCCCATCAAAAGCAGAACCAGTGGTAAAACTACCCTTGTGGGTATGACTAGATGCTCATAGCAGAGATAGGGACTCGAGTTTGGAATTTGACTTCAGACTCGTCTTAGACTTGTTTTTAAAGGACTTCAGACTCAACCTAGTGTTGTATTTGAAGGACTTCAGACTCAACCCGGCCTTGTATTTAAAGGTTTCAGACTCAACTTAGACTTGTATTTGAAGGACTTCAGACTCAACCTGGCCTTGTATTTGTAGGACTTCAGGCTAGATTTGGACTTGTATTTGAAGGATTCAGGCTCAACCTGGCCTTGTATATGAAGGACATCAGGCTCAACCTGGCCTTGTACGTGAAGGACTTCAAACTTAACCTGGCCTTGTACGTGAAGGACATCAGGCTCAACCTGGCCTTGTACGTGAAGGACTTCAGGCTCAACCTGGCCTTGTACGTGAAGGACTTCAGGCTCAACCTGGCCTTGTACGTGAAGGACTTCAGGCTCAACCTGGCCTTGTGCGTGAAGGACTTTAGGCTCAACCTGGCCTTGTATTTGAAAGACTTCGGGCTCAACTTGGCCTCCTGTTTGAAGGACTTCAGATTGACTTAAACTTGTATTTGAAGGATTTCAGGCTCAACCTGGCCTCCTGTTTGAAAGATTTCAGGCTCAGCCTAGCCTCCTGTTTGAAGGACTTTAGGCTCAACCTGGCCTTGTGCGTGAAGGACTTCAAACTCAACCTGGCCTTGTATTTGAAAGACTTCGGGCTCAACTTGGCCTCCTGTTTGAAGGACTTCAGGCTCAACCTGGCCTTGTATTTGAAGGACTTCAGGCTCAACCTGGCGTCCTGTTTGAAAGACTTCAGGCTCAGCTTAGCCTCCTGTTTGAAGGACTTAGGCTCAACCTGGCCTTGTGCGTGAAGGACTTCAAACTCAAACTGGCCTTGTATTTGAAAGACTTCAGGCTCAACCTGGCCTCCTGTTTGAAGGACTTCAGGCTCAACATGGCCTTGTATTTGAAGGACTTCAGGCTCAACATGGCCTTGTATTTGAAGGACTTCAGGCTCAACCTGGCCTTGTATTTGAAGGACTTCAGATTAACTTAAACTTGTATTTAAAGGATTTCAGGCTCAACCTGACCTCCTGTTTGAAAGACTTCAGGCTCAACCTGGCCTTTTATTTGTAGGACTTTAGGCTCAACCTGGCCTCCTGTTTGAAGGACTTCAGACTCAACCTGGCCTTTTATTTGTAGGACTTCAGACTCGATTTGGACTTGTATTTGAAGGACTTCAGACTTGATTGAAATCGCAATCTCAGACTTGTGAACAATATTTTATTTTTAAATGTTCCTCTGTTTTATCACTTTTACTGTCTGATCACCACTCTTCTTCTTTTCTTACCCAGAAAACACAAAGTGTTGAACATTGAGCTAAAAACTGTTTTTGTAGATCTCGATTTAAGCTAATCACTAGGTAAACAGTTAGACAGTGTTGCCTGACAATATGTTACATTATTTTTATAGTATTAAAATAACGTGATATACTAACAGTATCAGTGAAGCTAAACAATTAAGAGAAAAGTTGTTTTTAAAAAATGATAGTCAGCATATTTATGAACCAGACCAGAAAGTCATGTTTTACAAGTCCAAGTCTCAAGTCTTNAGACACGTGCTAAAGTGCCCCCTTGGTAGGGGTAAGTATTGGCATGGGTGCTGTGATACGATACGTGTCACGATACTTGGGTCAAGATACAATATTATCACAATATTGCAGTATCACTATACGTTCCGATTGTCGCTTTTAAAAAATCGATACTAGGAACTGAAAGATTGATATTATATCGGGCAGCCATAAATTAAAAAATAACGCCCAAACATTTTTTTTTTTCCAACAGCCCTGCCCCTTGGGAGCTGAAACGCATGCTAGTTGCTCTTGGGAGTCAAAGTGTGCGTTAGAGGGCCTATTGAGAGCAGAAATGCATGTTAAAGCATCCTCTCTGGAGCCAAAATGAATGCTAAAATGAACTCTACCTTAGGAGCTAAAAAACATGCAATAGTGCCGTTTGGGAGTCAACAAAGGTCACAATACAATATATGATACAATATGAGGGGTTTGGGATTTACCCTGTATGCAAGACGTGATCAGTTCTGCAAAGCTGTCAGCATATAACAAATAAAGATTAAGCAGTTAAACTCCACAAGTTTGAAAAATGTACTTTTTTTATGGAAAGATGGTGTTCTGATCATTGTCACTCTACTAAATCATTTACCTTCTGAACTGTGGTGAAAGAGTTTATCAATACCTACATTAAAAAAACATTTTTTAACTTGGTTTTATATCCTGGCACATGCAGTTTTTATCATAAACCAAAATCCAGCCAAAATGTTCACTATATGCCCTCTCTGAAGCCAAAATGCGTGCTAATTTGCCCCCTCCTGAGCCAAAGTGTAGACAAAAGTTCCCTCTTGGCTCAAAGTTACACAGTATGGTTTCAATTGCTTTCTTTTTTAGTCACTCGCATTATGAGTATCTCATATTTCTACATGTTTAATTATAGCACAATAACATATCCAGGTTTGGTTAGTGATCAATTATGAATGGTTATGTAAAAAAAAATGTAAATCCCTTTATGGTCCCACCANTGTAGCTGGGTTTGGTGTAAAGGGATGCAGAAGATTAAAAATCTAATAAACAAAGACGATTCATACTTCTTAAAGCAACTGGATTTTAACAGCCAGTTGTCTCTGTAAAGCGCCTTGAGATGACGTGTTATGAATTGCCGCAATATAAATAAAATTTACTCAATTCAATCCAGGAGTCCAGCTGGTGAGAAAGCAAATTATAGGTATAACCATGAAAGTAAAAATCATTAATTGGTTTTACCCTTGATTTGAATGACCTATTAATTAACTATAACTTTTAGTTCTACCTAATTAATATATTCTGTCAGGAAAGTCTGTGTATGTGTTTTTTCTGTGTGTCTCCCTTCCTCCACCAGGGGACGCCTGGTTCCGGTCCGCCTCCCTACACACCTGCAGATGGTTACCTCATTACGGAGCGCTCTTAAGCTGCTGACCGCCACTACCTCGATTCCAGAGTGTTTGCCAGTTTTCGGTACTCTATCCAAGCTGTGTTTTGCTGAGTCAAACTGAGTTCTTGTCAACCTGAGTTTTAATCTTATTTTTCTCTTTGCCTCTCGGCAGGAAGTCATCCTGCAAACTGGATGTTTTGGATCTTCTCTCGCTGGAAGGATCATCTGAGCTTCAAACTGAGTTGAGGATTCAAACTGGAGGTTTGAATCCACTTTCCCTCAAGAGATCATTTGAGCTTCACACTGAGTAAGGGATTCATCTCCACTACGACCCGCTCAAGTACCGCAGGAAATCTGAGTGTCAGTGAGCTTCTCCGTTCGCCTATAAACAACCGCATTCTGGGTAAACCCTGTCCGCCCTCCACCAAATCAGACAAACACTGGAACATCCGCACACAGACTGGAGTCTAAGAATCAGCAACTTCTCTGGAAACGTGAGTTATCTACCAAATTCTCCTCTTCAAGTTCGAGAATCAAATTTCCTTCTGAGCCTGAACTAACCGCAGTGTCTTGCCCTCACCTTTCAGTTCTGGTTGAGCAGTGTTCAGAGCAACAGAGGCAGGGAGGAAAGCGTCATTTTATATCAGATTAAATCAACATTTTTCAGACATCCCAAGTCTCCCGGAAGTTCGGGGAGTCTCCCTGATATCGTGTTGGATAAATTATTCCGGATTTTAGACTATGTGAGGTGGTGTTTTTTCAATGCGAGTGAGAGCATCATGTGTGGATAAGAACTACTTTGATTATGCAGACAACAAAAGAGAGCGGCGTGTAAGGAGGAGGTTGCTGGGGAAACCTGTGCAGCGTATCTGTCCAAAGCGATGCTCTGTTCAACCAGTGTTCCAGGCGACTGGTTGTCAGAGAGCTGATTGGATCAGTCTGATAAGTTTCTCTGGGTTACTCTCTGGCAGTCACCCAGTTACCACTCAAAGCTGTGCATCCTGGGAAACGGCAGAGGTTGAATTCTCGAGTAAAAAACTAAAACATAGGACTAATCTTACAGCAGAATAAACTAAAGTATATCCACGTCTAGGGAAGGGGAGGAACAGTGGCGGATCTAGACCAAATGTATCAGGGGGCAAGGAGGGGGCCAGCGTGTTTTCATGGGGGGCACAGAAAAGCATGAAATAAAAAACAGGGCAAGATATTCAAATATATTAAGAGAGCTGCATGAAGTGACATTTCTTTTCAGTGAGGTTCAACGAAAATTCTATTTCTTATGTGGCGTACATTTAAAATTTAGGAATTTTACATATTTTTTTGACTTAATTGAAGTTTAAACTACCGTTTTCTATACATTTGAATTAGAACTCAAGAAAAACTGTTAAATTCATCTGTAAAAATTAGAGCATTTATTTGTTGTGGGGAAAAAAACATTTAACAGATGAAAACTGGGATCCTATCTCAATCCCACTGAAGCTATATCCTTATTGTTGTTGAATAATTAGNGGTCCCACCATGGGGAAATTCCCTCTCTGCTTTTAACCCATCCCCTTATGTTTGTGTCGTTAAAGAAGTCCAGTCATATCCATAATACAAACTTCTGAAAGTACTTTAAATATTAAATTCTTACATACTGATCAATAAATGATAAGTGTTTTTAATTAAGAGTGGCACAAGCACAGGGCGAATGTTAGGCGCCTTTGGCGAGCATGCGCGTTTCCTGTCCGGAATCAGACAAACACTGGAACTTCCACACACAGACCGGAGTCTAAGAATCTGCAACTTCTCTGGAAACATGAGTTATCTACCAAATTCTCAAGAATCAAATTTCCTTCTGAGCCTGAACTAACCGCAGTGTCTTACCCTCACCTTCCAGTTCTGGTTGAGCAGTGTTCAGAGCAACACTGGATTCTTCACCAACTCCTAAATAAACCTGTTAAACCTTTCCCTTGGTCTCTCTGAATTGGTCTCTCTGCATGTGGGTCTGAGCTCTTGATAAAATCATGACATATTCATAATCTCCTGGTCAACAAACCCTTCCTGGGGTTTGCATCTGTGTTTCTAGAGTAATGTGTGTTAATGGATTCAAATGTTTGTGTCTAAAGTGTATTAAAACTGGACACTGCTTCATTCATGCCTACAAGGCATCACCAAAACCAAGACCTGACTGACCTGGAGGGAGTTAGAGGCAGGGAGGAAAGCGTCATTTTATATCAGATTAAATCAACATTTTTCAGACATCCCAAGCCTCCCGGAAGTTCGGGGAGTCTCCCTGATATCGTGTTGGATAAATTATCCCGGATTTTTGACTTTGTGAGATGCTGTTTTTTCAATGCGAGTGAGAGCATCATGTGTGGATAAGAACTACTATGACTGCGCAGACAATAAAAGAGAGCGGCGTGTAAGGAGGAGGTGCTGGGGAAACCTGTGCAGCGTATCTGTCCAAAGCAATGCTCTGTTCAACCAGCGTTCCAGGCGACTGGTTGTCAGAGAGCTGATTGGATCAGTCTGATAAGTTTCTCTGGGTTACTCTCTGGCAGTCACCCAGTTACCACTCAAAGCTGTGCATCCTGGGAAACGGCAGAGGTTGAATTCTCGAGTAAAAAACGAAAACATAGGACTAATCTTAAAGCAGAATAAACTAAAGTATATCCACGTCTAGGGAAGGTGAGGAACAGGGGCGGATCTAGACCAAATGTATCAGGGGGCAAGGAGGGGGCCAGCGTGTTTTCATGGGGGGCACAGAAAAGCATGAAATTAAAAACAGGGCAAGATATTCAAATATATTAATATAGCTGCATGAAGTGAAATTTCTTTTCCATGAGGTTCAATGAAAATATATTTCTTATGAGGTCAATATACATTTAGAATTTAGGAATTTTACATATTTTTGACTTAATTTAAGTTTAAACTACCGTTTTCTACAAAATGTAAATTGGAATAAAAACTGTTAAATTCATCTGTAAAAATTAGAGCATTTTTTTTTTTATTTGTTGTGAAAAACAAAAATTTGGCAGATGAAAACTTGGATCCTATCTCAATACCACTGAAGCTATATCCTTATTGTTTTTGAATAATTAGTAAAACAGAATTTGTAATGAAAAGAATAAAATAGATCCAAAGGACCTATCAGTAACCATGTCTGTTCCAGCGCAGATCATCATTAGAATGTCCTGCCTTCAGTACAGGGGCCAGGACATGATCTACAGGGGCACTGGCCCCCGTTGGCCCCTATCTAAAACCGGCCATGGTGAGGAATGATGACACCATGGCGAGGTGCACTGTATGCTGTATGAAAAACAGAAAGTGCAACTGATGTTCAAGGCTACAAGATTGAAACTATTGAAAATTGAAAATAAAAGACCAATACTGTTCTGTTTTGTGTTTAAGAAAAAATGACTAGTAGTTAATAAACAGTTGTTGAAAAGTTGGCCCCCAGGGGTCGGGGGTTGATAAACATCTCTCTGAAATTAGTTTTTGGAACTTTGGATGTCTCAGACGGCAAGTTTCCAAGGTTAGTATAATCCCACCATTCAGACAAAGATGCTACATGGGGCGAGTCACGCGTTAAGCTTCTAAAAGGTTACTGAAAGCTAACGCATGAAGGTAGAGATACTTTTACCCGTTGGTGGATGTAAATACTTTTTTGCTGCTGTTAAGTTGTGAGGTTTTATCTCAGAGATGATCTGATCTTAAAGATTTAGCTTTTCCTTAGATCCCTTAAACAGAGAAAATATGAGGCCCAGGTTAAGTTCAACTTCAAACTGAATTTTCTTTCAGAGAGAGAAGCCAGATGTACTCCATGTTTGTGTTACTGTCAAACAAAGGCAATATTTGTAATTTGTTTGTCAGGTCGTTAATTTCAGTGACTAATAAGAGTTGGTTTTGTTTATCAAAATGTCTTTGTGTCAAAGCGTATTCAATGCAATTTAAGAGGTAAACTTTTATTCTATAGGATTTTTGGCCATTGTACATCAGTGTGGCTATAACCGTCCAACACGGTTTCACATAATGTTGTTTGATATTTTGGAAGTTAAGGGAAAAGTACACCCAAAACATGATTAGCCTTCATTTTCTACTCACC